>NW_025953798.1:697879-945457 GCF_022578515.1 Annulohypoxylon truncatum | reverse complement strand
ATTATTATTATTATTATTATTATTATTATTATTATTATTATTATTATTATTATTATTATTATTATTATTATTATTATTATTATTATTATTATTATAATTAATAAATTTTAATAATTTTTTTTTAAAAAAATTACCCCGTTAAACGAATTTTTTCCGTTATATTAAAAAAGTACATGCGCAATCCATCCAATTACAGTTGAAACGTGCATTAGCTCCGCCTTAAAAGCGTCTAGCGCGCTGTAAATGATCCGTGCACAACACTAAATTCCCATTAGGCGTGCACTTATATATTAAATTCTCGTTATTTCGTTCTGAGCCCTGTGCTCCGCCGTAGCAGCTGCCAGCTGGGTTAGGCTGGATCCATATTCTGGTGGGATGGAGGTGGGGCACTGGCCCTGAATTGGTCCCCCTGGCGATCGTCCTTACCCCTCTACCCTCTTCTAGCTCCATCATAAATAAAAAACATTAGTGCCTGACCGTTCTTTCTCTCCTCCTACTAATGAAGCATACATAATACAACAACTTTATACCATATACCGAATTTTATAACGATGGCCGACACGATCTACAAGGCGAGCACCACCGCCCCCGTGAACATCGCGGTGGTCAAGTACTGGGGAAAACGCGACCCGAAACTAAACCTCCCCACCAACTCCTCCCTGTCCGTCACCCTCTCCCAAGCCGACCTCCGCACCCTCACCACCGCCACCTGTTCCGCGTCCTACCAAGGCCAGGAAGACAGCCTGACGCTCAACGGCGAAGCCTCCGACATCAGCGGAGCCCGCACGCAAGCCTGCCTGCGGGAGCTGCGCGCGCGGCGCGCCGCCCTCGAAGCGGCCGACCCGTCGCTGCCCAAGCTCTCGACGTATCCCCTGCGCATCGTGTCCGAGAACAACTTCCCTACGGCGGCGGGTCTCGCGTCGTCCGCGGCCGGCTTCGCGGCCCTGGTGCGGGCCATCGCGGACCTGTACGAACTCCCTAACACGCCGACGGACCTCTCGCTCGTCGCGCGCCAGGGCAGCGGCTCGGCCTGCCGCAGCCTGTTCGGCGGGTACGTGGCGTGGCAGGGCGGGTCGCGGGCCGACGGCCTGGACTCCAAGGCCGTCGAGGTCGCGCCCGCGTCCCACTGGCCCGATATGCGGGCCCTGGTCCTGGTTGTGTCGGCCGCCAAGAAGGGCGTTAGTTCGACTTCCGGTATGCAGCAGACCGTCGCCACGTCCGACCTGTTCCAGCGCCGTATTTCGCATGTTGTGCCTGCTCATATGGAGAAGATGGAGGCTGCTGTGAAGGAGAGGGATTTCGCTAAGTTCGCTGAGGTTACGATGAAGGATTCTAACTCGTTTCACGCGTGTTGTGCGGACACGTATCCGCCTATTTACTATATGAACGATGTTTCCAGAGCGGCTGTTAGGGCTGTCGAGGCGATTAACGCGGCTGCGGGCAAGGTTGTCGCGGCGTACACGTTTGACGCTGGCCCGAACGCCGTGGTGTACTATCTAGAGGAGAACAGCGGTCCGGTTGTGGGAACATTCTACAAGCTGCTCCAAGCGACAGATGGGTGGAAGGACGGCGCTAGTGCGTACAGCTCTGCGGCTGTAGCGTTAGACGAGGCTACATCCAGCTTGCTTAAGGGCGGTGTAAGCAGAATTATACAGACCGGAGTAGGCGAAGGTCCGATAAAGACTGACCAGCACTTGGCATGAATGGCTGGTATGAAGAAGCGACATCGAGAGACGACGTTTTAGATCTTGGATCGGAGTTCACGAATCTTTTGGTTTCTTGATGAGTAAGCCACCGATACCAACATCGAAGGCTGGACAAGATGAGCGGAATTTGTTGGTCACATATATACAAATACGGAGCGCTTTGCATTAGAGGCAAAAGGGGAAAGGGATCCTGATATCATTTAAATATACCATTTAATAACATAAAAGCATTGCACCTGCATGTTTCAATTTATGCACAGTACTTGCCTGCCTTAGGTACCTGAAATAGATCATATATCAATTAAAACGCACCTGCCTACCCGGTAAAAGTGCCTAGGTGTTCGGAGGGTCCCCTCTACCCGGTTTCCAATCGGCAGATTCCGATTTGGCAGGAGCAAGTCCCCATAAAAAAGTTTCCAATGCGATGCGCGACCTAAGAAATTTTTAGAATTTTAGTCACGTCATTTAACATCTGAAGAATCCGCCGGCCGAAAATGACCTCAACATCCGGCTTATAACTTCTTTCTCGTGGCTGTACAAAGCTCTAAACATCATATCGACGCATTGGACTGCCATCGTCATGGCGGACGTCAAGGCCCAGACGCAATCCGTTTGCCCGGTCGACCATAAGAGCAGAGAGGCATGGATGTCACAAGCTCAAACGGCCGGTACGGAGGAGGGAGCACCGTCGCAATCGCTGCCCCCGTCACATCCACCGATTCCGAATGACATATCGAAAGCGGACGCCGAGACATGTCCCGTAGACCATAAAGCACGGGAAGTATGGACGCAACAAGCCCGCGCCGCAGCTCTCTCCCCACCGTCCATAAATCCTCCCCACCATCCCGCGTCGAGCTCGCCGTCCTCATCCTGGACCACCTACCTGCCCCGCCGCATCCCTTTCTGGTCCTCCACTCCCAACCATCAACAACCTCAGCAACCCTCCTCCCCGCTAGCCACCAACCGCGAAATCTCGACGATCCCGCGGTCCTCGAAGCCGGGCGAAACGACGGACCAAAGGCCGGCGAACACGGAGCAGGAGACGGGCGCGGACCAAGCTTCGGGGAACTGGATCTACCCGTCGGAGAAGATGTTCTTCGAGGCCATGAAGCGCAAGGGCCACGACCCGCGCGCCGCCGACATGCGCACCGTCGTGCCCATCCACAACGCCGTCAACGAGCGCGCGTGGGCCGAGATCAAGGAGTGGGAGGAGCCTTGGGTCAGGGGGTCTGAGTATGTTTCTTTTTCTCTCCCCCTTTTTTCTATACTCGGTGATGTTATGCTAATATTATTGCAAAAAAATATAGTTGTGGCGGCCCGCGCCTGCACTCCTTCTCCGGACTAAGCACGCGTATGTCGCCTAAGGCTCGCATCAACACGTTTCTAGGGTACCAGGCGCCTTTCGACAGGCACGACTGGGTCGTTGACAGGTGTGGAAAGGAGATCGAGTACATTATCGACTTCTACGCTGGCCGTAACGGTGGTGGAGGAGCTGGGAAGCTTTCCTTCTACCTCGACGTGCGGCCGAAGCTGAATACCTGGGAGGGAGTCAAAATGCGCGCTATGCGAGCCGCTGGTTTGGTATAGAAGGATTTGTTAGAATATGATAGTTCTTCCTGTACATTATGAGCATATGTGGCTTCAGTCCTCGTTATAGCAAGGCGTATCGGTGTGGGTATAAGTATTGGTATAGGTATAGAGGGATCGCCATTCATCTATTCCGATTTAACACATCTATGGATGTATAGTCCTGTGATCATTGATTTCCATTTGCCCTAACTATCGCCTCAGGCCCATTTCCCAGAAAGCACAACATATCTTGGGGGTATCGTAGGTACAAGCCAGACCGGTTTCCATTACGCCTTGACGCACTCGTTGTAAAGATAACTCCCCCCTTTCCCGTTTATATGTCCTTCTTGGGCTCTTCATCACCAGGCTCCCGTCCTTCGTCTACCACAATACGGATGCGTGATCCCGTCTCAAGTGCGTTGGTCTGGACGTCCCAACCAGCACGCTTCAAAGATCGATACCATATACTCGGTATATACGGCTGTCCAGTGCAAGCCTGTGCCCAGGCTGCAATGACATCGATATCCCTTGCCTCTTTCTTCATCCAAATAGTCTTGTGTCCCTTTCGCGACACGATAATGTAGGGGACGTTGGTGAATGCCGAAAGATCGTCAGGCGTAATGTCGCCATGTCGCGGGAGTCTGTTGGCGAAGGAAATCTTGGGCTTGGTCCACATCAGAATGTTCTCCTTGGCTGCGATCTGGTTTGGGTGGAGCCAATCCACCATTCCATCTGGAACCTTGGCCCGATGAGAGTTAAGCTCCGTCAGCATGATGCACAATCGCTGCTTGTTGAGTGTGCGCATCTCCACTGAGCGGACAGCACGATAGTTCGTCCACAGGTGAATGGTAACAAGTACGACCATCCAAGCCAAGACGGCGTTGCGCCCATGCACAAACTTCAGGAAGATACTACCGACCAGCATGCCCAGAAGACTGATGACGGTCTCCTGGCTGCCATCTTTGGCGTTAAGCTCCGCTAGATTACCATTCTTGGCGAAATGAGCGCTGAGCTCGGCTTTCGCAGCTCCACCCGAGATACCGCAGAGTGCGCGTAGAACGCCGGCCCCACAAAGTGCTAACACCTTAGGGTAGGTGGGGAGGGCAGGTGCAAGCACATCGAGGAATAGAGCTGCATCGTTCACGATATCGGCAAGAAAACGGTAAAACTTGCACTCTGGTTGGATAGCCTGACCACATCGGTGGGCGAATAAGATAGTGGCCAAGCGGCCGGTAGATTCTTGCAAGACAGTCAGGAGAACTGCAGCCGTTGCTGAAGAAGTCGAATCTCCAACACCGAAACCCTGGAGCACAGCTCGGGATGACAACAACCCTGCAATAGTGCTAGAGAACGCCTGGAGTGAGTCCTGCAAGGCATATTAGTAAATATTTACGAAAGCGATGTAGCAATAAGACATACATAGATTTGATAAGGTGTATAATCGGGAGTCACTGATTCTGGGTAGCCGACAGGAAGAAAGACGTCCGTTAACTCTGCGATGTAGTTCTGGATGGTCTTGGGTGTAAGTGGTTTTCCGTCGTCATCGTAGCATTGTGATCCGCCAGAATCATTGTACGCCTCAAGAAGCTTTGGAGGCATTGTTTCGACGTTTCCCCACAGGGGAGTGAGAGAGTGGTGGTTATTGAGGAAACTCTCACGGTCGCGGTCGCTACTATGATAAAATCTACTGTTAAAGTTCTTTTTATTTTCGTGTAGTGTAAAAGAAAGTTTTTTGAGATTTGTTACTGGGTGAGTACCGACGTCGTGGTTGAAGTTGAAAGCAAACAATAAGTTCAATAAGTCGAAACGGCCTAACGAAATAGCATTTACTACCCCTGTACCCCGCGATTGCCCCACGTTGTATTTACGATTATCCCGCTAAAAACCAGGTAAGGCGCTGAATCATAGAGAATTATAGTGCTTTACTTTACCCAATTAGTGTACCTACCTACCTGGATTTCAGCCTCAATGTCGTAATGCTGACCTACGTTGATCGATGCCCACATATTATTGATTATGTAAACTCTACAGAAATAGCTCAACCACTTTTTTTCCTTTAACCGACTCTTCATCAACTTGAATTATTAATTATTAAGTCTCACTTAGTACGCAAATCCATGAGTTTCCATGAGTTTACCTGAAAGAGGCCAACCATTTATCAATACAGAAAATGAATAGCACAGGTACCCAGGCAAGTAGGATTCCCCTAATCTGGGTCGGAACAATTCTGCTCCGGTCCAGGGACTCAGGGGTTATGAAATATTACCAACGTGATTCTTTTCATAACGAAAAAGGCATGGGTTGAGATTGACCTCTAAGTGTATGACTGGTTGTTCCTGATTTCTCCGACTCTTTCATGAAAAACGGCTAGCTCACGAACCATAACGAATACCCTACGGCTCCAATTCTGTATCATGGCACAAAAAGTGGAAATGGGAGCCCTGCCACAATATGAATACCTTCCTCTCCCTAAGAGTACTTATACGCGGGTACTAGATCTTCAGCCAGCAATAGATACCAATGCTCCTTTACACGCCAGTCTACGTCATGTGAACTTAGACTACGACCTCCTCTTCGATGCTGTCTCCTACACTTGGGGTGAACCCATATTTAATGAAGAAATTATCATTGACCAAGCTTCATCCATCAAGATCACCGCAACTCTCCGCGATGGGTTAGTTCGTTTCAGGTTACCAACTGAAGTGCGACATCTCTGGGTCGACGCGGTATGTATTAACCAAGCCGACGATCATGAAAAGGCAGGTCAAATACCGCGAATGGCGCAAATATATCGCGGTGCCTGCTCTGTGCTGGTTTGGCTTGGTAATGACCAAGAAGGTTCTGCCCATGTGAGAAATATTGCCAGATTGACTCAGCATCTGCATAGTACGAACCGTATGAAGGCAGCTAATGACCTTGAAATCCAAGATATACAAGGTGCTTTAGATGGACTCGTCCGTCTTCCTTGGTTTAGCAGGCGCTGGATCATACAGGAAGCTTCTCTGAACCCAAATGTTACCCTTTTCTGCGGAAAAGATACGGTTCCATGGCTCAGAGTTCTGTTGGCTCCTACGATAATACCTTGGGGACGCGTAACTAGGGGTCGAACCCTTATCGAGATCTTCAAGAGCTGTTGGACATCACATGTAGGCCTTGCCGCGGGGCGTAAGAAGGGAATACTCGATTTACTTGCCGACTTTTCAGACGCGGCTTGTTCAAATTCTAGAGATACAATTTACGCCATTGCGGGTCTTGCTGAAGACGTCGCGTTTAGAGACGACCAGGATTACGGCGAGAAAATCGTCATTGACGTCGACTATACGAAAGATGTTGAGGAAGTCTTCAGAGACTTTGGTTTTGCGGTAGCCTCAAGTGCTCGGCGCCCAACATGGGAAGGAAGCGAAAATTTTGGCAAACTCCTGCGGGAGGCTATTTCTCGGGCAGATGGTTCCCGTTTGAACGGATTTTGTTCATGGGCGCCCGATTGGCGTCTACCCAAGGCGCGAGTACCGATTCGACTCGAATATGACGACTTAAACCTTTCCACCTGCAATACGCCTAAAGTCATGCTCGTGCTACCCGACGCCTATTATATAGGGTCAGTTAAACACATGTTTAGGTGTTTTCCTAAAGGTGCAAGCCCTGCTGTTGCTACTTCATGGATAAATGAGCTACTTGAATGGGCTGCAAAGCAAGTAATAGCCAATAAAACCATTACAGATTGGAGCGACGAAATGATGAACATGCTTTTGGCCCAACTACTTCATATAATGACAGGAGGGGAAGCTAGATGGACCAGACTAGATCCGTCTCAAGATCGCAGATTACATCGAAGACGTGTCCAGGAAAATGCAAGGTCGCTTGGTGTTTTTGATGCTGCCGATCACGTTTTCTGGTCAGCAAGGGGCTTCCAGACTTGAAATAGGAATTGGTCCATCGCATACTCAAGTTGGCGACATTGTCTGCAGTGCTGGTGTGAGTCCAGACGATATCAGAAACAGATGGGGCTCATCTTGGACGAGATATTTATTATTTCGAGAAAACCAGCACTCAAAGATCGCCAGAGCTAAACCTTTAGCTTCGCATCCCCCTAAGGAACGAAACTCAGGAGAAGGAGAAGAGGAGCGCATAGCAGCAACGAAGAAGTATCCGATTTCACTAGATTGGTCCAATTTCGAGTTTGAGATGATTGGTGATTCATTTGTATCCCCTATAAGATCCTTTTTGACGCTAGAACATCGGAGGTCTAATGAGCAACCAGCTTTCCAGGTCAATCGTATTAATATCCTCTAGGAATATTATGCTAGTTGCTGCCAAGCAGAGGTACTCGGCATCCAGCTCGGTTTTCTCCGTCTCTTTCTCTTGTGTAACTAAAGCCGCGGAGCAAGAAGCCAGAGGTGCCCCTTATCATTCCGATTGCTGGTGATAGGTATCCGGTGGCGTAAATGGAGCTCGTTGAGTCCTGAAGAAGGTTTCGGGGGAAAGCGAGAAGTGGAAACTTCTACTCAAATATTTTCACCCGCTCGAGATAATCAAGATACTCCATGTTTTACGAGTCTTTATTCGATCAATGGGTGATTATCTTACCGGGTGTGTGATTTTCATGTCTTTGCGTACCTGAAATGGGAGGAAGGCGTAAAGTCTACCTAGGAACCTTGATGGTAATTTAATCTAACGGTGGCCTGAATATGGGGGCTAAGCCCGGATTACAAACGAACTGTCCCGACCGATTAAATATAGCTCCGATATGGTAACATTTTTCGGACAGTCTCTCCTAATAAAGGGATGGATTTTGCTAGCTGACTCCACACATCTTGACTAGTTCCAGAAATCCGCCAATCATCCAAGATTCCCCGACTACACCCAACATACCCATAGCTAGGGGTTTCTTTCCCGTCCGTTCCAATGTCGTCGAGATCAACTAGAATTACATCTGGATCCAAAATGTCGGACTCGGGTAACTGGCGGGATTCGTCAAATTGGAGGATGGGAGTTTCGGGGCCATCACCGGCTAGAAACCCCAGAGCCCCTTATCAAAGCCGCACAACAACTTCGTCTTGGAGAACAAATCACACTGATACCGCTGCCGGCGATGGGGAGCCTAGAAGTGAACCTCGTCCTCGACAGCGGAACAATTGGGTTCCCGGAAGCCATCACATCAACCGCGAGAGGTCAAATGGAAACCCCCAGTCTGATGAGAGCAGTGTCGCGAAGGCCATCGCTGAGGGGCGTCGCATCTATATAGGCAACTTGCGATATGAAGCTAAGCCAGACGACATCGAAGAGATCCTCAAGGCCAACGAGCTTGGAAATTTTGAGTCTATCCACATGTCTATAGACCATTTCACAGGCCGGAACCCGAGCTACTGCTTCGTCGAGTTC
Organism: Annulohypoxylon truncatum; assembly: GCF_022578515.1. NCBI lineage: Eukaryota > Fungi > Ascomycota > Sordariomycetes > Xylariales > Hypoxylaceae > Annulohypoxylon > Annulohypoxylon truncatum. Next base: position 936,800 of record NW_025953798.1, on the reverse strand, counting down.
CCGGACCGCGACTCTGCTGACCGCGCCATGACTACGCTCAATGGAAAGGTTCTCCTCGGTAGGGAGGTCAAGTGCCGACCGTGTGTGCCGAAGGGCAGTGATAGTCAAAAATCTGCCGGCTTAGATCGCTGGAGTCGCTGGAATAAGGGCAGTCCCCGCAGTGAGCAGACTCCCGAGTCGGGAAAAGAAGGTCTGCGGTATAAGAAAGATTTCGCCGGCCAACGTTTATACGTTGGTGGCCTGTCTAGGACATTTGACCACGCGACGAATTCTGCCGAGATGAGCGAGTTGTTCAAAGATTTCCAGGTGTAAGTTTATTCCTCTAAAGTCTTATTGAAAGAGAACGTAGGTGCTTGCCGCCTAACATGTTAAAAATCTAACATGTTGTAAAGCGATGCGATCAGCAAGAGAATCATGGCCAACCAATCAGCGCGCTCGAAGCCTGGCAATCACGATTACTGTTTCGTAGACTTCGCCACGCCAGAGGAAGCTCAGGCGGCTATGGATGCATTGAATGGTATCGACTTCCGCGGCAGCAAATTGAAAGTAAACCTTGCCAGTGGGCGGTCGCCCAAATGGCAGGAAAGGGATAATCTCAATGCTAATGACGCAGATGAGCCGATCAAGCAGGAGAGTGAAATTCAGGCGTAAATCTAAATAGACACGCGACAATATTTCACCTTAGATGATTGCTTTTATGGAGAAAGGCGAGAACTTCTTTGAAGAAAGTTCATCATAGGTCTATGCCTCTATCTAGGCTCTCGTGTAGGGTTATGAAATAATTATTGTAAAACGCACACCCTTTTTGAAGGCATTCTAGATATCGTCCGATGTGTTTCGATATCCCGTACCCCCGTACCTTCGTGATCAGCAGCTTAGCTTCATCAAGAAGCCCCTGCCTCCCTCCCATTCAGATTTCAAAACAAGCCTCTTTTTCTTCTGCTAACTCCTTTTCCGTTTCCCTTTCTTTTCTCTCCCCTTAGCTCTATTCACTACCACGCTCCTTCGCCGCATTGTCAGCGTGCGCGGCTACTCCCCCTTGATTTGCCCAATCGTAGTCATCCACTTATCGGTCACCTGGCGCCATTCTTCCAACCTTTTTTTCCTCTCGGAACGTTGTTCATGATCTTTATATACTTCTGATAAGACCTTGTTGATGTCGCCTACAAGTTCGAAGACGTCGTTTGGGGATGGTGTGCCCAACAACTGAGAACAGTTGAGGTCACGATTGCAATACATTGTTTTTATGGCGGCCCAATGAGTTTGATCGTAGAATACGCAGAGTGTATGCTCACCAGCCGACGTGCGCACCACACTTTCTACGTTTTCCCACGAAGTTGCAGGAACTCTATCAGGCTCGCTGTACTTTAACTTGCATTCGATTTCGTGTGAGTCGTTCCAGCGAACTTCAGTAACACGATAGTTCCATATCACCAGCATCCCGTCGGCACTGTACTTGGGTTGCTGGTAGTTCAGTACACCGGTTGGCGAGTGTATCGTCCATTTTTTGCGTCTCGTTCGAGACGAGATGGGGCCAACAGTGCTGTTGGCGCGATCTTGGCTAACCCGGTCCTCTCCTGAGAAGTCGAGGCCCGCGGCCCCGATAGCCTCATCGAGCGGTTGTCGTCCACCCAGGTCCGTGAACCACTTGGGAAACCTATTTCCTTCTTCCTGTGCGCGTCTCCTGCGAGTAGCCACTAGACGGTATCAGTATCAGTAGTGACTCAAGATTATTAAGGGGAAGACAAAGACATGCTTAAGAGAAATCTGAAATCGGGATGCATGTTTCTCATGGCACGAGAGATGATAAGTACGGGTAGTTAGGAAGGGGTAATATAAAAACAGGACTTAATACTCGCTAAGTGGAACTGCTTCGACCAGTGTATATGCTCCGCGAATTCGGGGCTATTCAATTGAGCATCACTCAACTTGATGGACCACATATGCTCCAGAGCTAGCGTTGGAATGGTTGGGGTTTCCCCGAACACAAAAAATGTTTGAGATCTTAAGTAGCTCCCGACCCGGATAAATGGTAGATTCCACGGAGAGGCTGCATCAAGAGGCAACGTCGCAAGAACTTTCAAGTATTCTGGGCCCGTTATGTGCTTTAGTTGTACGCGGAACTCCCTGATGTCTCTGCATTGGCTGAGCAAAGACAGGAAAAAAGGCTTAGGGTGGAAAGAGGGTAACTGGGAAAGCCTGTTAGGATCCCATATTCGACGGTAGGAGCACCACGGGTCGCAGTGAGGGTCGCGGTGAAGGTCGCGGTCAGCGTGAGTCCCATATATGGATACTTCAAGCCGTCGAATCGCTGCTCTGCGCTTAGGGGTAATGGCCGCTAGGAATACATGGAGATGTTCGACAAACTCGAACCCGAAAGTGTTAACGCGGTAAAAGACAGGGTATGCTTCTAGTTCATGATATACCCTTCGAGAGACACGTGCGAGGGAGACGATGTCTAATGGTACCGGTTCATCCACCTCGAGGATAGGCTTGCTTGGGCAGATGTCATAACTAGTCTTCCATCGGTATTCTCCCCACATTCCCCGGATGAACTTGTTGGATCCTTTTGTTACTTGCTTGGGATAGATGACCTCTGGAGCAGCTGTTACAACATACTCATAGATTTCGATTCGGATCTAAAAGATAATTAGTTGATTGATGAGCCAGTGGTGTTTAATAGAAGGAATTACTTGCCTCGAGGGGCAGCATGAAAAAATAACTCTTGTCATTCTTCGATGTTATGTGGGCAAGTGGGTGGCGTGGGTCAGGAAAGCTAATGATACTAGACATCTCTCCAGACATCTTGCCAATCCTTGTCCGTTATGTCAGATAAATAGGTATGTTAGTTGAATAAGAGGAGACTTCGAGTTCAGTGATTGGAGCCTCTACGCAGTAATTGTCTGCCTTGCTTTGTTTGACAGCTAGAGGTCCACGGCAATGATACTTAGTAGTTGAGAGTTCTTTTTTGCAAGAGAGGTTCGATGATTAGGTAGTCCAGTTGTCAATGGAATTGTGCTGATATTGAAGTATGAAGTAGAAAGGGAGGTATGGTGTGAAAGATTGGTCTTAAGCTGGTTAAGGAGGAAGTTAAGGGAATGCTTTTGTGTGTGAATAGCTAATGATCTGCAATCTAGAAATATTGGGTGGAAGGTGACAATATTATGTAGGTTATGTGAGATGTAGATAGTAGAGTAGGTGAAGAGAGGATGAAGAGCTGGTGAAGAGTGCATAAGTGAAGAAGGTAAGAACGGCGGAACGGCGGATGGGTGAAGGACATATATGCACTGTAATTGCTTGGTGACTTCCTTAAGAGATCGAGGTCGGCGATGAGTCAAAAAACAGTGACAGCAAAGCCGGCGATTTATTATATTGAGGAAGGTACCTACTCAGTATGTACCCCTACGACCTAAGCAGGTACCCAAGTGTTCTATCAAACTTACACGAGTCTTTACTTTTAGGTGCCTTATGTACTTTACAGGGTCCAACAGTTGTTTTAATATTGTCTAATCCACGATATTAAATAATGAGGTTATTCAGGCCCATATCCACATAACCCCCCCTTTACTGACATAGATCATCAGCTCCACTAGATCCTCACCACTATGTCAATATGCTAGGTACACAACGACTAGTAGGTGATGTGGTACCTGATGAGCTCTTAAGTACCTAGTACTTCACCTTACTCGACAAAGGCCCATGCGCCATTGCCATTTTCAAGATGGTTGTCGATATCTGTCAGTTAGGAGTCACACTCTTTCCTATTATTTTAGTGAGCTTTACCTAATCAGGAACAAAAGTGACACGTCTAAAAATTTCTGCTTTTTTTAAGTTTACTTGCGTAAGTGGAGGAAAGCACGAAAAATGGAAAGTGCAGAATGCGAAGGTGACAAACAGACGGTGCGCCAAATGAGCTAAACCGCCAAAGCCTCAAAACTCTCAATTACAATATATAATTACTGTATTAGCACTGTATTAACACTGTATTTTTTCGGTGTAAACCTTGTATTATTAAGGGGCTTAGCGCTATTAGGCCCTATAACTATAAGGGGTTATAATACGTATCTATAGCCCTGGAGTAATTAATAATTTTAACCAATTAAATCTATCGCACTTTAATAATCCCACTGCTCTTCCCAAGCAACAATACCAATAACAAGCACCTATAATTATTTATTTAAATTATCTAAAATAATATAACGTATATCAAGATGAAGCTCTTCAATTGCTGAATGAATTGATATAATTTTGTTCCTGTATGGCTTGTATAGGTTTAGCTGTTGCTTAGCTGTTGCTGAGCCTTCGTTGAACCTTCGTTGAACTGTCATTGAGCTACCTACCTTATGGAAAAGGCGCTAAGAGCGGAAAAGGGGGAACGAACAGTTCCATTCTCGTGATACTTTTAGCTTGGTTGGTCAAATAATACTACTACTATCTCTCACTCAAGAATAAACTAACATTTCCAATCAGCTCAATATATCCTCCTGCAAATAACACATTCCGAACCTTGGGAAGGTCCGCAATGAGAGAACTCGCTATCTTAGAATAGTTCAATCTTCTCTCCACTCTGCTCAATATTGCCTCTCATCGGGCCTCTACGGATCCATCTCTTTAGTACTTTCTTCTGAGTAGCCTTACTCTGCTTCCGAATTGGCTTGTTGATATCCTCACCGCTCCCCTTACGAGATATTTTAGCACTCCTCGGCTTACCTGTTCGGCCTACCCTTCCATCGAATATCAGCGCACGATAGCATTCGATACAAGTCCCTTTCCGATACTTTCTTTTCCCATGGAATCTGCCTCTTACGCGGCGTCTATTGTTATAGGCATGTCCACACTCGTAAACACAGATGGAATCGCAATCTCCGTCAGCTTCAACCTTGTATCTTGCAGGTTTCAACTCAGCACACTGAGCAAATGAGAGATGGGTGCAGTGAAGTCGATATTGAGCGTCACAAATATCACATTGCCTCGCCTTTTCCCCTTCTTCCTCTCTCAAGCATTTAAGCTGCAAGTACGGCAATTCCCTCTTATCTATTCTGCTGTGCGGGTCCATGTTATCGAGTGTCGTGCTGGTGATCTACTCCAGCAAAGACTTCTCTTGCTTAGCTTATGTACCTAGACACATTTACACCGGTGACAATGCTATTATGTGTATCAAAGGACATTGTTATATCTGCCAAGTCCCTTGCTATCTAGGTGTCCTTTATACCAACACAAAAGGAAGTCAGGAGATTGGTTAAATCTATCATCTAGCCATTGTCTTAGAAGACGTTGAGATATGCGAAGGATAAAGGTCTACAGATTACAATCTTGCGTCACCGTTTACGTAGGATTTTTGCATCTACATGTGTTTTCAAGGAGGACAACACCCGCAAATTTATGTTACCTACACTACACATTCAGGGGGCAACCTACAACTTACATACGTAAACCTTATGAAGTTGGAAAATATGGAAAATATGCCCTGAATCAAGTCTTATCTCTGTGGCGTACGCGCATTCAATTGTTATATTTCATAAACTACTACTACCTAGTATTGACCCATGTATCTACCCCTGACCTTCCATATTAGGCGCCGTCGCATCGAACCGTCGCACTTCTCCGCCTCGCCAATCCAGGCATTAGCTTCGTACACCTAGGTATGTACGAAAAAACTGACTCTCTTAGCTATTGTTCACCAACTCCTGTCATTTCGCCCCTAAGATTCAATTGACGAGCTCACGCGACTCCAAAGCCAAAGACCAGGATGACCAGGCGCGCGATCCAGCAACGGCCCGAAGGGCCACCAAGCCGCGTATTCTCCACCGGCTTCGGCATCGCGATAAGGCCGCGGCGCGACGACGACGACGCAGCCAACGGCTCTCAAGCCAGTACTAAGCCCACCTACACCATCATAACCACAGACCTCCTGATCCCCGGCGACGGCGCACCCGTGCCGAACGCCGCGCTGGTCATCGAATCCAAGCTCATCGCCTGGATCGGGTCGCGCGCCTCCATCCCCGCGGCGTACACGTCCGCGCCGCATAAATCCTACGCAGTCCCGTACCTCATGCCGGGGCTGTGGGACTGCCACGTGCACTTCGGCGGGGACAGCGAGGCCGAGGCCGAAGGCAGCAGCGATAGTTTCCTGGGCTTCATATCGGAGCACCCTGCGGCGGCGGGCGCGCGGCTCGCGCGCGGGTGCTGGGAGGCCGTGCAGCGGGGCTACACGTCGCTGCGCGACGTGGCCGGGTACGGGTGCGAGGTGTCGCGCGCCATCGAGGACGGCTCGATCGTGGGGCCGAACGTGTACGGCGCGGGCGCGTGCCTGAGCCAGACGGCGGGCCACGGCGACGTGTTTAGCTTGCCGGCCGGCGACGTGCTGCTCAACCTCGGCGTGGGCAGCGTGTCGGCGGGCCAGTTTGGTGCAGGCATGAGCGTTGTTGTGGATGGCGTCGACGAGTGCCGGCGCGCTGTGAGATTGCAGATCCGCAGGGGCGCGCGATGTATCAAGGTCCTCGCGAGCGGCGGTGTTATGTCGAGGGATGATAATCCGCTGTACGCGCAGTTCAGCCCTGAGGAGCTGAGGTGCATTGTCGAGGAGGCGACGCGGCAGAATAGGGCTGTCGCCGCGCATGTCCACGGGAAACCGGGCATTATAGCGGCGGTGGAGGCCGGCGTTACGACGGTGGAACACGTCTCGTTTGCGGATCAGGAGTGTGTTGATTTGATCAAGGAGAAGGGCACGGTGTGGATTGCCACACGCACTATCGTCGACATGTTATTGCAGTCAGGCGGTAAGGGCTTGTCGCGGCAGCAGTGGGAGAAGGCTCAGTTGTGCGGTAAAAACCACTTGGCGGCATATAAGCTGGCGATCGAGGCTGGTGTTCCGATTGCGTTGGGAACCGACACGCCGCCGGGCTTTAATATGGCGGTGGAGTTGGATTATGCAGTGCAGGCTGGCTTGAGTAACTTGGAAGCCATCAAGGCTGCTACGGCTAATGGTCCTTTGAGCGTGGGAGGACAGGCTCCGAAGACGGGTCAGTTGAAGGTTGGGTACGAGGCCGACGTACTTGGGTTGCTTCAAAATCCCGTAGAGGATGTGAAAATATTACAAGAAAAGACGAATATTGGTTGGGTATGGAAGGGTGGAAAGATTCTAAAGGGACCCGGAGTTGGCCCTTGGGGAGAAGAGTCGTAGTGCTAGCCTAAACATTGGTGACGGCTTCATCGAGCCCATGGGGTTCTGTGTTAAATATACGAAAAAGGGTTCAAGGGTTTTCATCTATGTGTTGCCATCCTCTCGTCGTCACTTCATCAACCCCTCCAAGCTCACCACCATATCGGCACAAAGATCATCTTCATGGGAGGGATCATTCGTTGTTGATCTCGCATGCTTGGAGACTTTAGATGCGCCTTGAGCCTTTTCCAGTAAGTGGAGGAGTCTGCACGAATGAGCTCTGAGAAGATGTATCACTTGTGTTAGTGATTTATCTAGATCCTAGCTGAATTAATTCTCTGTGCTGTAAAGACAAAATTTCTCTGATATTCTCTTCGCTATACTTGACGTTTTCTCCTTTCGGCTGCATCGGACAGGTTAGTCTAGTCATCATTCTTCATTCGAACCTAAGAATCCATTAACTTCAAATTTTAGACCGCAAGAGCTTGTTAGTGGACACATGAAATAGACGCCATAACTCGTGTAACTGCTCTAGGTATTTCTGAAATCCGATACGCCATTTCATAGAATTACTCTGCTTATTGGGCGTCTTTTATCGAACGGATCCATTTCAGAACATGGGATGCATGATATCAAATGGAGCCTGAGGACTCTTGGATGAATGAAATATGTTGTTGGACCGCCTGGGTATATCTTGGAACAGCTTCGGTATCTAACAACTGTCCGAATCGAAGATATATGCACGTATTTTGGTTCCTGTTTTTGTTGCCTTTAGGGCGGCTTAGCCCCGGGAGCTTAATTCAGACCATAGCCTTGGGATGGGCTAAGCCTGGGCAGGAATAGCGTATCTGTCGTCTACTTATCCTACATGCGCCGCTAGACCTAGTATGGAACTCTTGAAGACATCGCCAACTATTGCCGTAAGCATCACTTGAGTCACATTGTCTGCAGGAAAATTGAATGGTTGCGGTGTTTTTCATAAGGAATAAATGCTTAGAGATTGAATATCATGTAGAGTAGTACTCCTAGATTCACTTTATTCCTCCTTCATGACCATGTGCTCATAAGATCTCAAGATCTGTGTAGGTAGCAAAGATACAAGTAACCACCAAACCGCGGGTCCCATTTTTATTTATCTTATGTTTAAAATCACCGTAATGCCTACAACGTCCGGGGTTGATTTCGACCCTGAAAAGGATATACCTTCTCTTCAGGACAGAATTATATTCGTGACAGGCGGTTCGTCTATATAAAGCACCACTTTCATGATTGTCTAAGCATGCTGATGATTTGAAGGCACTGCTGGTCTCGGACGTGCTTCAGTCGAAGCCCTTGCGAGACATGAACCTACCCACATATATTTTACGGGCCGCAACACGCAAGCCGGCGAGTCGCTTATTGCCGATGTAAAGAAGATAAACCCAGCAGTGGGAATGACCTTCGTTGAAATGGATATGACGTCTTTGTCATCAGTGAAGGAAGCCTGCGATCAGTTCTCTTATAGACGACTCGACATTCTCATGTTAATTCACTTAACCCCTATTTGATGTCCGATTTTGCATCGCAGACTGATCAGTTAACCCATGATGTTTAGGTGTAATGCTGGGATCATGGATAACCCTCCAGCTATGAGCGAAGATGGTTGAGATACGCTTCGCCGTCAATCACCTTGCTCACGCAATGATAATCCGACGTCTCCTGCCCGCCATGGTAAAGACAGCAGAGATGCCAGACTCGGACGTTCGACTGATCCTTCTGACGTCTATTGGTTGGTGCATGCACCCGAAGAACGGCATAGAATTTGACACTCTGCGTTCTAAGCAAGAGAACTTGGGAATACCGGGGTTTAGTTTCCATTATGCGTAAGGAATTCCATTCCTGCGACAACCCATACACACCTACACAATAGTATATGAAGGGTTGACTGAAGACCCCCATTCGACAGGCAAAGCAAACTAGCGAATATACTGTACGCAGCCGAAATAGCGCGCCAATATCCTAGCATCAAAGCAGTTTCCGTCCATCCTGGCGTCGTGGCCACGGACCTCGTCAACAATCTGCCAAATATGAGAAAAGTTTTGGTATATGCTGCAAACTGGCTGATGGGGGTCGGTGTTGTGGATGGAAAAAAGGGTCGCCTGAGCCAACTTTGGGCGGCGGCTGGTGCGAGTAGAAATGAACTCGTGAGTGGAGCGTATTATACGCCGGTTGGGATACTGAGTAATGACAAGCTGGATAACTTCGCGAAGAGCGAGGAGTTGGCTCACGAGTTATGGTTGTACACCGAGAATGCCCTATCGAAGGTCGTGTAAGTTAGGTACGGAAATTGAGAATGGTAGAATCCATAGTATGCCAAAATAACTCCACACATTCATCGCTCAAATCCTTTGGCTATCTTCAACGGTTCAGCATCGCGCCTTGGAAGTGTCGTGGCCGTTGTGTTGCGAAGGACACGGCCATGGTTAACACACTGGCTCTAGAAATGAAGTCAAAATTATTTCCAAAGAGCAAAGCAAATGGTGGCCGAGCTAAAGGGGTTAATGGATATAGGGGTGTTTCAGAGACTTCAAGTAATAATTTAACTCCGGACTCGCCGCAAGGACTCCCAACAAATGCCCGTGGACTTACGCGTAAGAAACAGAAGCGGAACAGATAAGCTATTATCTGACCCGAGGGTTTTCAAACGTTGCAATGTCGCTATTAACTTAGCGATGTTATGGAACTATTGGAATAACTCGGCCGAGCATGTTCCGCCTACCCCGGTCGCCAGCAAGAGTCCACACGAGTATTCGTTAATGACACTATCTTTTCCACTAGCTTCGTCTCAGGACGGCCGTGCGCTCTCAACGTGTCGACCGGCAGCATTGACGCCGAGAAGTTTTAGGAGGCTTAGGAGTTTTAGCCAGAGTCAAACATGAAGCCGGAAGGTTTTCATCAGGTTATTTTTCGGTCATGTGGTGCTCGTATTATTTAGTCAACATCTATCCGGTTGGGAGGATTTTCAGCTTGACAGAAAAGGAAAGTTTCAACGTCTATAAAAAGAGTATCCGACAAAACACGGCGATGTCTTCTAAGCGCGTAATAGTCATGATAGCTTCATTGTATAGGTAATCATAAGTTTTTCGGAAGATGACATTGTCATAAGATCGACTAGCTCGTCTTATGTCGAATAGGCTTACGTAGTTGTCTATAGGGATATAAATATGTAAACACAGAAATATGAGTAAGTAATGTTGATAGGGGTATTGTTCAATGCAGGTACGAGAGGGGTGGTGTTGTATGGTGTCGTATATCCTTGTCTACCCGAGATGCGTGGTGCAGGTATATTGGGAGCATTTAATTTCATCGAAAAATCTTTCTTTACCTCATTGTGTCTCGATATTGTGACATTGGGTATTTGTTAGGGGTTTGTGTCATTTTAGTGCCAAAACACAAAAACCTCCAAAAGCGACGTCATTCCTACTAGGGCCCCATCCCGCGCAAAGAAATAGGGATCTCTGCATCTAATAGTACATTGCGATGTCGCGATGCAAACCGTCGATGAATATTCAATAATACGACCCTATTATAGGCCGCCCCCATCATGAGCAGGCTGGGGGTTAGAGCGTGCAATTCTTTCATCACCTAGATTAGTAGAACTAGTTCGCTTTTATTTAAAATCACTCTATTCGAAGGTGGCAGGGGAGTCGCAAATCGATAATTTGGACTCCAACAGACCCTTAGGAAGTCCCATCAAGAGGTCGGATGTAGTCGGTGAGTACCTGCATAGTATGCCGCACGATGCTGCCGCATATTGTATTCCAAACGAGATCGTCGGCGACGAACTTGTCAAGCCTGCTGGCCTCGCTCCACGGAGCTTCCAATATGCCACGTGCGGGCCAATACAAACCTCCCAAGCTTACAGGCCGACAGGGCATCTGCAGGGCTGTGAGTTCTGTATTTTATTTCTCCAATTTAAAAAGCCCTCGCACTAGTTATGATCAGCTAGAATAGCTAGGTATAACGTTTGATAGTCATAAGCATCCTGGATAGGTATCTTCGTCCATTGATCTGCGGAGAGCTAAAGCAGACGAAAATAGTCGAGGTATGCAGCTATTCTGTCTTCGTCCTGGTGGATGGAGGACGTATGACAGCTGGCCACACGATAGCTTCTTTTGAGCCTGAGTCTGATGGGATTTGAGGCGCCAGCACGAACGGATAAGCTTAAATTCATCCATCTCCTAGCGGCAACGGACGAGGCGGACGCCAAAGATGCGCTTAACATAGAGAGGATGCACTATTTCGGCACAAATGGACCTAAATAGGCCTAAATAGGCTTTGGGGCATGGGGTCAAGTAGGTAACATTGTGATCGACGGCTCTACCATGAACTGCCATGCGGGGGCTAAGTTCCTTCACTGGGAGCCCTAGTCTAGCTGCCTGACACCCACGTTGGTGGATTGTAACGCACGGTGATAGTTCCACTATCGCTTGATATGGAAGGAACTTCGAAGTCAAGCTCTGTGAAGCAATTACCGCAAATCCTACCTGAATCCATCCTGCTGGTACCCATTCCGGAGTGTGCCATCTTGGTCCGCCAAGATTTTGTGCCCAGATACCACTCGCCAATGAGATGAGAGGAGAGAAAATGCCCATCGCTATTCTAAGACCCTTGACCAGTGACGACATCCGAAGGGGTGATAGACTCACCAAAGTGGATGATAGCAGAATCGGCATGGCAGAGATTGAATGCATAGGTCAGGGGTCCGTAGGCGAGAGTGCAGTCTCTACAGCCTCTACGTATATATCTACCTCTGTCTGTCAGCATAACCTTGAGTTTTTTCTTGTCTCCCGTCCTCATCAAACAACGATCAGCTTACAGTGTCTCTCACTCAGTCGCTCTCTACTATTTCCAACTCAGTCACTCCTTGATATCTTGAGCTATCAGCCTCCTAGCTTACTTAAAGTAATTCCACTAAAACACCTAAAGCCGCCATAATGCAGTTCACCAACTTCGCTCTTGCCGCTTTCGCAGCCGGCTCTGCTTTCGCCGCCCCGGCCGCCAAGGAAGTTCGTGCCCTCGACATCCTGAACGTCGCCCTCGGCACCGTCAGCACTGTCCAGACCAACGTCCAGAACGAGTTGGCCAACGTTGAGGCCTTGATTGGTGTCAACGTCAGCACTTCCGCTCTCGTCCCCCAGCTTGAGAGCTCTCTCCTCAACATCGCTGGTGAGGTCCAGAAGATTGTCGGCGATGTCACCCCTCTCGTCCAGAACACCGTCCCCAAGCTGGTTGGGGATGAGCTCCAGAACGTCCCCACTCTCCTGAACGGCGTTCTCTCCATCGCCAACGGTGTCCAGTCCACTGCCCAGAAGCTTGTCAACGGTGTTGGTTCTGGTATGTATAAGACGTATTATGTAGATGTAATGAGCAGTGATGCTAACGAAACTCGATAGATGCCCTTAAGGCCGTCAAGCCTGAGCTTCAACTCGTCCTCTCCACCGTCGAGCCCATTGCTAAGCCCGTCGTCAACTTCGCCCTCAGCGCCGTCAGCGGTGTTGTTGGTGACGTCGCTAACGAAGTCAACGGCCTTGTCGGTAACTTGAACAGCGTCGTTGGTGGACTCCTTGCCCCCGTTGATGGTCTTCTCAGCGGCATCCTATAAATGTGATTCACCTTCGAAAGTAGCTGTAGGGTAGTGGATGCCTGCATTGGGGGAGTTTGACTTTAAGAAAGCGTTTTATGGACAGGATACTGCATGCTCATGATTAGATGCTTGGATACCTTATAGCATTTGTAAATATAACGCGCGCAAGCCGACTTTATTAATCTACTTCGGTTGTCCGTCCTCCCAGTGCCATGAACGTTTTTAAGCATAATGTTTCCGTGTATAGGTAATGCATGTGGCTTGCAGATCGTTGGATTTCTTACATGCGCCTAGCAGTACGAATATCTCAATGAGCTAGACAGGCCAAATCGTAGTAAGAACTTTATTTCGAGTCTAATGTCTTTGGAGGTTAATCCGATCAATTGATATTTTGAAGTTTTATTTCCTTGATTTGTTGTTGTGTAGGTATGTCTACCTACAAACGGTGGTTGCAACTGCCCAGTGGTAACTTAACCCCTAGGGGGTACGAAGTGACATTACGGCGGCCTGTTCGTTCAACTATGCCAAAAAAATATTTTTCTAAGAATATTGCCCAAAGGGGCAAAGAATCCGCCTTAGCCCCAGATTTCCCTGATTTAGCGTCGATAAGTTAGTACTTCGGATGCCAGATTTAGAATTGTCTCAGCATGTAAGGTACAAGCTTGCTCATATAAACTTAAGTGCCAGGGCATGTTACTTTAATGATTTGATTTTGAAGTAAGCTAGGTAAGTATTTTAATTAAATGAATGATTGAGTGATTAAGTGATTAAGTGATTGAGTGATTGAGTGATTGAGTGATTGAGTGATTGAGTGATTGAGTGATTGAGTGATTGAGTGATTGAGTGATTGAGTGATTGAGTGATTAAATGCTTGAACATCGAATAGGTGGGAGGATGTTACGTAAGCGATTGACTGTTGCGGTATGTATTGTATGAAGCTATTCCCAACCTTACCTACAGATGGAGTGTACATGGCAGGAAGGTGCGATTAATATTGTACTAGTACCTATTTAAGATCTCCACAATGAGATCCAAGGTCTAAGAGAACTTAGCCAATATAAGACTCTATCCTTTCTAATTCTTTCCTCCTACTTATTATTTATAGTTCTAGCGTTGGTATAATTCGAGTAATTTAAGCCTTAGGGTTTTGAATTATTTTGATTAAGTACTTATATAATCTAAGAAGTACCTAGTAAGCTTATGGTTTTCCAACTACCAGTAACAACAAGTACTTACTTATACAAGTAAATCTACATATAACCTTATGTACTACTTGTCTAATTTGCTAATCGCCAGACTATCACCATATGTAGGTACTCGTCTAACAATTACCAGTCGTGGCTGCATATCCACTGCTATATTAGGAATAGCCAAAACTATTTTCCAACGCTCAGAATTTTTTTTGGCATAGATGTACGAACAGGCCACCACAGACATGTCGCAAAAAAAATATTATTTACGTACTTCCGTGAACATAACTGTAAATTTACTTTTTCTCCAAAGCACCTTCTTCAACGGGTAGAAACGGAACCCGGGGACCTCGCCGAGGAGTAATTCTTAGACCTTACTTACTAGGTAACTAACCATTCATTTTAGGTTCTCGGTTCCATTCATCATTTAGACCTCGCATCGAAATGCTACTCAGATGTAGTGTAGCATTTTCGTAGTCGAATGCGAACTACAGGGATTCGCGGCATATTGACGATATTAAGTAGGGCTACTACCTCTAGCTCCCGGCGTCGTTGTTAGGTACCAGCAAGACACGAGCAATAAGCACTTACGATGGCCTCTCTATTCGGCCTCGCCCGGCGAAATTGGTTAATTCTTAACCCGCCTCAAGCTTCTAAATCTACTGCGCCGCTTCGCTTTGGGATTCTTGGCGCAGCTGATATCGCGTATGTTTAAATTGGTCCGATCCTTCGCGGAACGACAGGGAGCTAGCTAACTCAAAATTTATTTTAATCTCGACCTAGTCCGCAAGCTCTCATTCTCCCAGCGAGATCTCATCCAGATGTAGTAATTCATATTGTAGCCGCCAGAGATCCCAAAAAGGCGAACGCGTTTGCACAGAAACATGGCATACCAGAAGTGGCAAAATCGTATCAAGGTATGCACTTCTCGGGATCCATTGTTCACTAGAAGTTCGGTGCTAATTTGGAATATCTGCTACCACTCATAGACATAGTCGATAACCCTAACATAGACTGTGTCTACATTCCCTTGCCAAATGGGCTACACTACGAGTGGGCCCTTCGCGCCCTCAAGGCTGGAAAACACGTCCTCCTAGAAAAGCCTTCAGTAAACAACTCGACAGAAGCCGAGGCCCTCTTCAAGAGTCCTCTGCTAGATGGCCCTCAAGCTCCAATTCTCTTGGAAGCAGCGCACTACCTATTCCATCCGGCTTGGACGGCTTTTATGTCCTACGTTACGCCGGCCGAAGTTGCTAGCGCCAAGGCCGTGATATGGGTCCCGAGGTGGAAATTTGGTGCCGATGACATCCGCTATCGATACGATCTCGGAGGTGGTGCGCTCATGGATCTCGGCGCATACACAGCTAGTGTTCTGGTTCATGTGTTTGGCGGGTTGGCAGAGGATTGCGAGGAATCCATCACGCAGCCTGGACCTAACGACACGAAATGCGATCGTCTGTTCAAGGTGCGATATCGATTCCGAGGCGGCGGACATGGCGAGATGGAAGGCGATCTAAAAGCGCCGCTTGATCGCCTGTCGCCTGACGTACACGTAATGCACAAGCCAATCGTGGTGTCTGGCGCAGATTCTGGTGTCAAAGTGCCAGAGGGACTGGAAGTAGTCCGCACACGCAAGATCAAGTTTTCGACATTTGCTCAACCGACGTATTTACATTCCATCCAGATTGACGATGAATTCATAACACGGAAAATCGGAGACGCTTCTGGCCACATCAAGAAATGGACGAGTAGTAAGACCGTTAAGGCTTATACATTCAGTGAAGTTGGAATTGACCAGCCGGGCGAGTCTTGCTGGCCAACTTACCGATACCAACTGGAGCAGTTCGTCAACAAAGTCCGCGGGCGTGATGTGCAGCAGTGGGTGAGTGGCGATGACTCGATCAATACTATGAAGATGATTGATATGGCATATACGGCCGCAAAGTTACCTTTACGGCCCACGAGTGAGTATAAGCTGGCGGATTAAGGTGCACGTTGTGCACTTAGGATGTGATTCACCTTCGAGGCGCGTATCTGATATCAAATTGGGAATTCCTCCATAATAAGGAGGATCAATATTGGACATTTATTTGAAAGGACGGAAGGGTTTCTTACTTCCTGCCGACTTTATATGCTCTCTTAATTTATGGCTTCCGTAGGAATCTAATTGAGATGATTATATACGTTATTTCCATCATACTAGCTATACATATATCATATCAAATGATTTAAATTATCGGAGGGTAAGAGATTCATAAGGTATATACAGCATCAAATAAATCAAGAAAACTCGTACCATAAACCGAAAAACAGTTGAGGTCGGTATAAAAAGGGGGCAATTAGAGAGTGAATTCACCGTTTATTGCATGAAGCGAGATGCGGGTTCTGCCTATATACATAAATATACATAAATAAGCCATATGAGCTTATGTAGGTGATTAGCTTTTCTCCGGCAAAGGACTTTATCGCCCTAAATTTCTAGTGGATCATACAAATTCCTAACCTCTTTGGCCATCAGAAAATGAAGACAGAATCCAACAACTACCGCTTAATTTTGGTGCTTCATATTTTATGATGGCAAGCAATGATCTTTCTCAAAACCTAAGTTTCCTCACGGATGCTGCTCATCTTCTCATAAAAACGGCTCCCGAGACTTCGGCATACCTTATGGCGCAACGAGACTCGCTGATGTTCCATAATGACATAGAACGATCAGATATGCAGAGACAACACGTGTGCGGTGCTTGTGGGCATATCATGATCCCGGGTCAAGGCAGTGAGCTTAAGTTGGAAACTAATAAGGCCACCCAAAGAAAGAAGAATGTGCAAAGGAGAAGCGCTTCTAAGAGTCTAGACAAGAAGAAAGTGTCAACGCCCGGATGTCGAAAACGATTTATTTGTGGGATGTGTGGACAATACACCGATATCCCCGTTCCATCACCGCCACCTGTATCTAGGCGTCGTCTGCCAAAATTAACAAAGCCTCTGCCCCTTAGTGCTTCGCACTCAAATAAACCCATTCCTGCCCCTGAACCGGTCAAGGTTTCTGCCAATGCCAGCAGCAAGAAAAGAGCAAAGAGCAGGAAGCAAGGTCTTCAGGCTTTGCTTCAACAAGCTCAATCCTCTACATCTAAGCCTCAAAATGGACTTGGTCTAAGTCTGAGTGATTTCATGTTGAAATGAACTTCTTCAATACGTTCCGTTTCCCTGGGTTGACAATGCTACCGTACCTAGGTACATTGCTTACGGAAGTCGCGTCACTACGAAATTGGAGAGTTCTCGACCTTTCCAACAGGCACTAGCGATCACTAGCTCTCGGGAGATTGTGGTGCTTCTTGCCACTGATAAGCCTGATATGGATGTCATAACCCCGCGCTACGGCAACAATTGCCCCTCCAAAATTTTTGAATCAAACAAGAAGCTTTCCATTAATACTTCCTCGATCAATCGAACCTTTGTCCGACAAAACAAACGGTCCCTCGACAAAACTGTGCATTTATATATCGAAGTTATTTGAACCGAAAGACGATATTCGACATGCCTGGAGCTGAAGAATCAGGCGATTTGGTGAAACAGACGCCAACCGATTTCTTCGAGTCTATCGGCCATAAAGCCGAGCATCTTGCGCCCGTTACCAATGGAACCAACGGCGTTGCGCATGCAGATGAGGATGAGAAAGTTGTCGAGGAAATCGAGTCTTTATGCATGAACTGCCACGAAAATGTATGTGCCAACATTAAGCCATGCTCGTATCCTATAAATTTGCCTACTAATGATATTTAGGGCACGACGCGCATGCTTCTAACCAAGATTCCCTACTTTCGCGAAGTTATCCTTATGTCCTTTTCCTGCGACAAGTGTGGCTTCTCCAACTCCGAGATACAATCTGCGGGTACTATCCAGCCAAAGGGTTCGAGCTACCTGTTGCGTTTAACCGAAATGGCCGACTTCGAAAGACAGGTAGTCAAATCCGACACTGCCATCGTCAAATTCATCGAACTTGACCTCGAGGTACCCGCAGGCCGTGGACAGCTTACGAACGTTGAAGGTCTTTTGACTACAATTGTAGATGACCTAGAGCTTGGACAGGAGACGCGAAAAGAACAAGCGCCGGAAGTATATGATAAAATCGAAGAGATCATCAAGAAAGGACGCGAGATGCTTGCTGGGGAGGCATTCCCCTTTAGGCTCTCTGTTGATGATCCCGCCGGGAACTCTTGGATCACGCCTAACATGCGCGACGGTGTTGGGAAGTGGGAGAAACACGAATACGTCCGTTCCCCCGAGCAAAATGAGGCCCTGGGTCTCGCTGCCACGAACCCAGCCGGCGGAGCTTCTGAGGATGACGAGGATATTATCCCAGACCAAGTATACGAGTTTCCAGCTACATGTCCCGGATGCATGCACCCTTGCACAACTAACATGAAGATGGTTGATATCCCACACTTTAAGTCCGTTGTGTTGATGTCAACTGTCTGTTCGGACTGCGGGTACCGATCGAATGACGTTAAGACCGGAGGTGAAATACCAAAGCTAGGCAAGAAGATCATACTAAGAGTCGAGACTGCGGAGGATCTTGCCCGAGACATACTGAAGAGTGAGAGCTGCTCACTGGAGTGCCCTGAGCTCAATCTCCAAGTAAACCCTGGAACGCTAGGGGGGCGATTCACTACTGTTGAAGGTCTCCTAACACAAGTACGGAACGATCTTCACAACCAGATATTTGAGACTGGCGCGGAAGGAGGCGACTCTTTAGGTGCCGATGAAAAATCGCAATGGACTTCGTTTTTCGAGGGCATAGATGCTGCCATCAAGGGCGAGAAGAAGTTCACTGTTATCCTTACCGACCCCCTCGCAAGTAGCTATGTCCAGAAAGCAGTTGATCCCGATCAGGATGATCCCCAGATCACGACGGAGGACTACGAGCGGACGGACCAAGAAGAGGAAGACCTAGGTCTCCGCGATATGAAGGTTGAGGGCTATGAGGAAGACAACACGAATGGTTCTGCGGAGGTCAATGGCGCATAATGGTTTGGTGAAGAGGATGGTTGTATAGAATTACCCTAGTAACTGGAGCATCAAGATACCTGGTTGGAGTCCGAGGAAGAGCTTGAGGACAACATGATATGGATAACCTTAGTAAAACTAAAAGTGCTTTATTATTAACCCCTTTAGTGTTTTATGGTTATGGAGTAAATTATTTTATCACGATTGTTGGTTTCGTAACTACGTACGTACATCGTTCTCCATTTCGCTATTCATATGTGCGGGCTCGTAAACAGGTTATTCAAGGATGTAAGACTGCGATTATAGTAACATGATTCAGAGATTTGTATTGTCCTAGATAGAGTCAGCATACCCCATCTACCTTGTGACTCAACAGATGAATCATCACGATGATTCAGAAATGTAACTCATAGAGATATCAAGACTTCATATGCTATTTTTGAACGCTGTTATGAAATGGGCTACTTTACACTGAAATGTCGCTGATTTACCGCTGTACTCCAAGTCCAATCAATAGTCTTAAAACTTAGTCTCGTGAGTCTGAATAGCCATTTAAGATGGGTCATTGATATTCAACCTCTCCTTAAAGGAGGACCCGAGATCTTCGACAGCCTCGTCCAACACATCCTTACTCAGGTCGACCCATTCGCTGTCGTCGATCGCCTCTTCAACATTGAACCACTGCACGGGAGACTTGGGAATGGTCTGCATAGCCAGCCACTTCTCACTTATTTTCGGCATCTTCGGTCTAATACCTGCGGAGATGGTTGTTGGACTCACGCTTGCTATCGGCGGCAGCCTCATGAACGAGCCCCTTAACCTGTCGCGCAGGTTTCTGAAGTCCGTGAGCTTGGTGAAGCGGATATTGCCTCTTCGACTTTCCGTTCGCTCGATGAGGCCGAAGTTGGCAGACGACTGGAAGAATTCGAGAACGAATCCGCCGGAAAATGTCGATAACATGCTAAAGTCACAGTACAAGGAGTTCGTCTCGTGGAAGGGGCGCGGCGAGATGGCGTTGTTCCCGTACATGGAGAAGAAGACTGGAATAGGGCTGGAAGTAAACATCGCGATCAACTCGTTGTAGTTAGACTGCTGCATTGGCAATGAACCGGCCTGGGAGAAATCGTTGAACTATGCAGCATAGTGAGCCATATTAGCCCTCGATGTTTTAACTTACCTACCAAGGATAAGGCTCCATCGTTACATATAGGGGGTACGTACCCCGAAGAAATCAATGGCCTCCTTTTCGGACCCCGAGACAAAATAGTCATATTGTAATTTGAGCAATGACCTTTCATCCGGAGCGCATATACCAACGGGGAGGGCCCTCAGGCTTTTCTTCTTGGCTATAAGGCGGATGTACTTCTTGACGTCGCGTACAATGGCGCGGATAACTGGTGCAGCGACGGTTTTGGATGCATTGTTAATGAATCCGCAAGACACAACCAACCCTAAAGTGTTCGAGTACTTCGTCATTTCGTCGACAGATTTGAAATACGATTGTAAAACATCATGCCTATATGAGCTATACGCCGAAGAATCTAAAGATTCTTCATCGTGATATGGCGCGATGCACTAAGTCCACGACATGAGTGAGATTCCACATATCAGGGAGCGGGACCTTCATATTTGGAAATGCCATTCTTTTGAAGGAAAAAAGAGGAGCAACATACCGGAAGCACATATATGCCAGCTTCGGCTAACATGTTCATGGCGGTATCATGATTTTTGGTATTATCGATGTAATCTAGGGTCTCCATTATGAGCCCTCTTACTTGGGGTCAAAGAGAAAATATATCGACATAGTTTACTTACAGACGGATATCAACCTTCCCTTGACAACTTTTTTCTTGGCATGCGTCTGTTAGTGCCACGTTAGTGCCGGCTCGCCAAATGGCCTACAACACCCATACAAACAGCGACCGCTCGCTAACAGGACTCTATCTGGCGGTGTAGAGCCCAACTTTTCGCCCTCTCGACAAGGAATCCAACATTCGCATCGACGACGAGAAGCTGCGACGACGAGACGATTAGGATAACTTCGAAGTCGTGATACGAAGTGCCTAGGAAGGTTCTCGCCCCGTCGTCGCCCCGAAATTATACCTATACGTCGACGTAAGGATCACGACTAGATTGCAGAACCCTTACGAAGAAACAAACACCTACCAAAGCCCTGGTAGTTTGTCGAGTACCTCACCCGGAGGAGGGAAACACAGTCGAATTTCATGTGTGCCATTTGGTTAGAAATGGGAGATATTAGGTGTTCGAGGGTTATTGTCGTTGTACGGCACGTATCCGTGGAGGATTGGAACTAGCGTAGAGTGGTTTATCCCTCGTCGAGCGGTTTCCCATAAGCGAGTACGCCTTGGAAGCGGGAATAGCCTCTTTTTGTACATCTTGGGAGGACGCTGGCTCCGACCCGGGGTGCTGTGGTTGGTCGCCCCGGTGGTACGGTGGAATCACAGGACAACAAAGTCTAAAATAGCCTCATAGCCTCTCACGTCGTATGCCCCTCGGGAGGCCTGCCCCGACGTTAAATTTACCTTACCTTACCTTACCTTACAGACGGATATCGTGTTTATTCCGAGGTCCTTGAGTAGCGGAATGCTGCGTTCGAGGTTATAAAGCTGGTCCTCGGCTAGGGGGTCGACTAGTAATTGGGGTTTCTTGATATGCGGTTGGTATACAACCCCGTTGATCAGGAACTAGAATTCGTTAATGATATTTACTAGAGTAGAGACCAATGGCAGCTTACCCGCTGATCACCCTGCCAGAAGAATTTCCCTCTGATAATTATCGGTGGAGTTGGATTTGTTGGAGCTGGCGCGGTTGATGGAGCGGATGAAGAAGCCATGACTGCTTACTCCCCCCTTGTGATTTTAGTTAATAGGTTTTATTGGCTAAGGCTTAGATGTAAATAGATGTGTAGAATGAGGTTATAAATCCAATATCAGATTCAAACACTTGGATGCTATACTGGAGTTGAATGTGTGGTAATATGAGGAATGCAAGTCTATATCATGTAGGTATTAGTGAATTCGATAAGGTAAAGTTCTGTCAATGTCTGTTTCCTATAGGTAACGTTCGATTGGGTAGATGCTTTAGCTGCGTCATGGCATGAAATCTATTGGGAACAGGCGCTTTCCATGCGCTGTGACCTATGAGATAGCCTGCGTCAGGAGCGCCCAGGAGAGCTGGCCGAGGCTCCTTACCCAATCGCCGTTCTTACGTAATTGCCTGGTCTGAGGTCATGTTACATAAGCAATTTAGTCAGTTGTGCCCGCTTCATGCTAAATATTTCGATATTCTTGTATACCATTGCTTACGTCATTTCGGTTATCCTAAAAATTATCACCTCTTCTTTTCAGACCAAATTGATCATGACTTTCAAGCTAATACATCTTGATAACGCAACCTCAATATCACTGATGGATGAACATGACACTGACCGTTAAGCCAAACATGAGTTTAACGAGGAGAATTTGGTAGCGAACTGTTATAATTGGTTGGAATCCACGGACAGTGCAAGAGGGAAACAGCCTTGCTATATGAGTTTTCTCATGTCAGTTTTAGTGAGTAGGTGCACCCTACGGCGCCCTAGAACAACTCAATCTTTAGCGCCAATCTGTACAACAATACTCAAGTCTACCACCGTTGAAACAAATCTGTTTCGTCGCAGGCTTTTCTCAACCACGCCCAATATTCAGGAGAAAAAGGAAAAGGATAAGAAAAAGAAACGCGACATGGATCGAAGTCTTCGTATTGCCGTCGCCGGATGTGTAAGTCTTCATCAACCTCCTCATGCATACCCAGCAGTATTTGTGATGCTGACTGTTCAATCGCATAGGGCCATGGCACACTGGACGCCCTCTATGCATCTGCGCAGGCATCTTGTGAAGCGCGCGGCTGGGACAATTTAGATCTCTTTATCGTCGGAGGTGATTTTCAAGTAATACCATCTTTTAGTTGAAGTAACATCCATGTCCTGATGTATCGAAAACTGACGAGTATCCTAGGCCGTCCGCAACGCGAAGGATCTTTCAGTCATGTCTGTGCCAGCCAAGTATCGTGAGCTGGGCGATTTCCCAGAGTACTACAGTGGCAAGAAGAAGGCCCCGTACTTGACCGTATTCGTCGGCGGGAACCATGAGGCCAGTGCACATTTGTGGGAGCTGTTCTACGGAGGCTGGGTCGCGCCCAACATTTACTACATGGGCGCCGCTAACGTGCTGCGACTCGGCCCTCTACGAATAGCTGGCATGGGCGGTATCTACAACGAGCCTCACTACGACAAAGCTCACTATGAACGCCTTCCTTTTAGTCGGAGTCATATGTCTAGCTTCTACCACACACGTGAATTTGACGTGCGCAAACTCTTACAATTACGAGAGCAAGTTGACGTCGTATTGAGCCACGACTGGCCAAGAGCTATAGAGAATTACGGCAATGCCGCCACGTTGTTTAAGTGGAAGCCTGATTTTCGAAAGGAGAGTCTCGATGGCTCGCTGGGGAACCCTGCGGCAGCATATGTCATGGATCGACTGAGACCCGCGTATTGGTTCTCGGCCCACATGCACTGCAAATATCCCGCTGTCAAGACATATAAAGATCCAAGCAAAGCTGAACTGGCTAAAATGAAGAAGGAACAGGAGGAGCAGAAGGCTGCAGCCGCAGCTTCGGAGGAGGCTACTGCCAACCCTGACGAGATCGATCTGGACATGGATGATGAAGCGGAACCCTCACCAGCCAAACCGACCGATACCACGACATCTTCAGACCCCGGAAGCACAACCCCAGTCGACGCTATTTCTGAAGAGCTCCGCGCACAGCTACCGGCGTCCTTCGCTAAACCGGTGCAAAGGCCATCCGGAGTCAATCCAGGCCAACCGGTTCCGCCATCCATCACAAATAAAGCCGTCCGCTTTCTCGCCTTGGACAAGTGTCTCCCAGGGCGCAAGTATCTCCAGTTGTGCGAGGTAACGCCCGTTAGCAAATCGCCTATGGAGAAGTCCAAGAAATCAGACAACCCAGAACAACGCTATGAGCTGGAGTATGATCCGGAATGGCTTGCGATCACACGTGCTTTTGCGCCGTACCTGACCATCGGTGGGCCGCATATGGCCCCGGCACCCCCTGATCTAGGCGAAGAAGTATATCGGCCGATGATCGACCAAGAGCGCGCCTGGGTGAAGCTGAACATCGTCGACAAGGGCAAGCTGGCCGTGCCCCACAATTTCGCCCTCACCGCGCCGCCTCACCGTCGGGGCGTCGATCCCGACTTCGTCGACGAACAGCCCGACGAGTACACGAACCCGCAGACGACGGCGTTCTGCGAGCTGCTTGGCGTGCCGAACCTCTGGGATGCGAGCCCCGAGGAAAGGGCAAGGCGGAAGGAGGAAGGTCCCAAGGTCACTTCCGCGGAACCGAGATTTAGTCGTGGCGGTGGAAGGGGTCATGATAGCAAGTTTACAAAACGGGAGAGGTTTGTAAAGGGAGGACGAGGCTGGGGAAAATCGGTTGAGGCGTCGGTGCATGCACCAGACTGGGGTTCAGTTCATTCAAAGTGAATCGCAGGCTGTCACTGAAGAGGCTGATCGCTGAAAGCCCTTGTACTTCTTTAAGGGAGATATCGAGAGCTACACGGTTACTGTTCCCAGTAAAGGAACAGAATAAATAGGACACATGAAATGACTTTTGCCAGTAGACAAATTATATTGGTAAACAACCTAAAAGAGATGTTTCCCCTCCTAAAAAGCATGCTCTCGATAGAGAAACGCAAGCCACGCAGAGTGACGGGGGATTAATTAGATCAATCTTCCATCCGTTATAGACATTCAACCCACGGAGGAGCTAGAATTGAACGCATATGCTTAGATGGGTACAGGCTACTATTTTGTTAGACCTACCAACGACCAGAACTTATTTGATAAGTTAATCTAGAAGTGCATATTCTGCTCATCCATGGATCCCATTCAGAGCATCTTCGTACACGATAACCTCTACCTTGAATTGAAGAATCAGTCGTATTTATCGCCCCATGGTATCTTTACGCCGGTAAACGCCGATCATGTCTCGTGTCTAGTACATCAACACCTTCGGATACATTCGACCCCTGACTGATTAAGAGTCTACGTTTGTTCTGTAGGAAAGGGAGGTAGATGAGCTTGGCTGGTTCTCTGGGGATGGTGGGCAAAACGCTTCTTCTTACTGTCAAGACCCAAGTAATCCGCTGCCATCAACAGTTCAAGACAGAGTTCGACAGGGACCTCCATGTCTGGAACGTTGTCCTTCTCTCGGTTCTTGTACCAGTAGTGGAAGTACTCGACTACCTTCTCTAGCACCATACCACTATTATGCGGTCAGCTCCAGAATTTTCATGGTTGGCCATGTTATAATGGGATACAATAACAATGCGGGGGAGGATGAGATGTCTCAGATCAAGTGTAGTGTGCTGTCATTCAGACCATAGGAAAACGGTCTGTCAGTAAGAACACAGCGAAATTTTGTGATTCATCACCGACAATGCGTGGTGGGAGACGATGGTCGACGAGGTATATGATGATTGGGATTGGAATGCCAACTTACGTGATCTCCTGGAAGACGCATCTGCCGGTTATGGCCTCGGCAAATTGACCTAACTTAGGTCAATGCTATTCCAAGGCGTGGCATAAGTTCAGATGAGAAGACGAAGCTCACTCTTGGGATCCAGCATGCTCTTGATGGCAGGGCTGATGAAAGCTGCCTCTCGAAGCACTACAAACTCGTAGCCATCACTGGAGACTAGAGTTATGTATTTACTATCACTCATCTTGAGAGATCTCCTCGAAAGGGCTGGTGGGCTGCTTTGAGGTGTAGAGGAGCGGTAAGTTGAGAAAACTCGGTTGAGGAAGAATTTTTGAGATGTTCGTATTGGGTGGAGCTTTTCCGACGTTTGCGCCTCAAATAAGGTGCCACAAGTGAGATACAGTTGCTTTGTGGCGGTCTTTAGTCGATTTTAATAGATTTTAGTGAACTTTTAGTGAATGATCAGTGCACCCGGCTGCACGTTGCTGGGGCTATCCTTATCATCTGATTGGTCCAGATTGTTTTCTTGACCGGCTGGTGGGGGAGTTGTTTTATGCCAGCTGAAACAAACTGTGTGACCCATGGTTGCCAGGTCGACGTTACCAATTGAGTTTCTATTATTTACTGCTAATGCTCTGACGAAATGCACCAACCCAACGAACCAACCAGCACAATTCACTGAGCCTCAGACACCCACATTTTTCCTTAACCTCAGTACTGCTTGGTTAGTCTTAACCAATTCATTCTTACCTATTTTCAACAATTTCGTCGAACCCGAACCTTTGACGAAAAAAATAAAAAAGTTTCACCTTTAATTTCCATCCGCATTCCATTCCTCCCAACCTTTCTCTCTATCGTCCCATCCGAAACCACTTTATCCTATCTACATTTCTTCCTTTCTCGCAATCTCAACGGTGAGGTAAATTAAGACACAATTGTCCCGTTACCGTATTAGCAAAAAAAAAACTCCGATCGAGCCACTTTACACGAATTCAATCCTCCCCCAACCGCGACACGCCTAACGATGGCATCTCGCAACTCTTACTTTGGCGGTGGAGGCATGAGTGAGAAGAACGACAGTGGTGTTCAACGACGTGCAACAGGCAAGGAGCGTAACACGCGATCGAGTGAGGGAACCGTTAGTACAGTTATGAGCGCGTCTACGGGTCGAGAGTCGTCGGCAACCCATATGACAGAGGCACCGGCGTACTCCAAGAAGATCGTGGTGGTTGGTGATGGTGGTTGCGGCAAGACATGTCTGTTGATTAGCTACAGCCAAGGCTATTTCCCCGAGGTACGATAACCCACCCCTCCTCGTCACCGTACCCTGTATTTTAAGAAACCGACTTTGCGCCGAAAGCTAACATCAGGTCTAGAAATATGTGCCTACTGTATTCGAGAACTACATCACCTATCCGACTCACCAGCCTAGTGGTAAGACCGTCGAGCTTGCACTATGGGACACCGCCGGCCAAGAAGAGTACGACCGACTCCGACCCTTGTCGTACCCCGAGACCGATCTCATCTTTGTCTGCTTTGCTATTGACTGTCCCAACTCTCTTGACAACGTCTTAGACAAGGTTCGTCGCTATCTTTCTACCGCAGTCTCGCTTTTCTATATCTACCTACATGGTCACAAGAGGGAGAAAAAACTGACAGGAGTTCTAGTGGTATCCCGAAGTCCTCCACTTCTGCCCTTACACCCCTCTCATCCTCGTCGGCCTCAAGTCAGATCTACGACACAACAAGGCCTGTGTCAATCTACTGAACGCCCAAGGCCTTACGCCCGTTACTAGCGAGCAAGGCGCGGGTGTAGCCGAGAAGATGGGCGCGCAGTACATGGAGTGTAGTAGCAAGGAGATGACGGGTGTCGACGAGATCTTCGACCGAGCTATTCAGACGGTGGTAGCAAACGACCGACGTAACCTGGAGGTCGCCATGGCCGCCGCTCCGACCTCGATGCCCGGACCGAGCACCTCCTCCGGCAGCGGACGCAATATCCCCGGTCTCCGCGCTTTTAAGAAGAAGAAGCGGAACTGTAACTTCTTGTGAAATGTCCCCTGCCGAGGTAGCCGGTTTTGGTAGTGCGTGTTGGGCTTACGAGAAGAGCCAGCGTGCTATCGAGATGTCGAGATGTGGATGGATGAGAGAGAAACAAACCTACTAATGACCTTTTGCATGACAACAACAATTTTTCTTTCTCGACGACAAAGTTTTTTTTCTTGCTCTACTCTCACGACCTCGGACAGGGACAGGTTGGGTTTTTCGCCGTTTTGTTGCTTTTCTCCCCCAAAAGAGAGAGAGAGCTTCTTGCATTTCAAGATGTTGATGTGCGTGGCGTTCCCGCGAGTCCCTTACTTTTTTTTTCTCCCTCTCTCTTCCAGCCTTCGTATAAGGGTCTAATGATTAGGATCAAAGGGAAGGGCAAATGGTGTTTCGTCCTTTTGTTATTTTTGCACTTTTGTTTTTGCCTCGGACCTGAATTTGGCTTGGCTTGGCTTCACTTTTCGCTAGCCACCACCTTTTACGATAGCTAATGGTTACGCAAAGTTCCCCTTTTTTTTTAATTTCTCGGACGAAAAGATAATGAAGAACACGCTTGCTCCCCGTTTTCGCCTGAACCAAAAGAAATTGCCGCCAACGAGAAGAGAAAGATGGGACGACCTTGGGATGGAATACTGGAAACAAAGTGAAGTGAAGTGAAGTTACGTGTACCAAATCATGCGTCTGTTTACGAAAGGAGGGATCTTGTTTCCCCCTTTCGCTGTACGAATTCTAGTTTCTGCTCTTGGCACTGCTTGCCGTTTATCCTTCAAGGCATGGGATAGGAAATTCAGAAATTCATGACAGCTTATTTGTGCCTATCGTTTGAGTGTGACATGTGTAGTGTAATGTGTAATGTGCCATGGCTTCATGAGGCCAAAGCGGGTATCGTGATCAATTGCCCCCTAACATTCATTCGTAGCCCTCTAGCATTTCCCGGTACAGATTCTCCTGGTTATACCAAGTTCCCGACAATGCCATTCTCCCTCCTAATTCTTCCCCGTCGTAGTCGTCTCCCCCTCCGCTTGCTGGCCCTGGCCCTCCTCGCCCTCGGAACCGGCCTTACCGTCCTCGGGGTCCTTGGCCATGACGTTCTCGAACTGTGACCACAGTGCCTCAACGGATGAAAACTCGTTGCCGACCGCGACCACGGCCTCGAGCGATCGGTTTAGCTTATTGATGTTGGCGAGGACGTGCTCGAAGCTCTGTTTACACTGTATTAGCTTTTTTTTTCATCCTCTCCGTAGGTACCTTGTTTAGTTCTTATGATGGGGTAAAATGAAACGAACCATAGCTATCTCGCCGATCAATGCCTCCCGCTGTTGTTCGAAGTACGACTTCTCGCGGTCCCGGTCCCGGTCCCGGATGCTTAGCGCCGACATGGAGCGCTGGAGTTGCTGGCTTGAGGACATTGTGTTCGTTCGCTCACTTGCGAAGTATGTAGAAGGCCAGTGGACGTGGATGTACAATGTTAAAAGCAAGAATTAAGTAAATGTTTAATTCGTAGCGAGTGGGGCCAGGTTGGCCGTTTGGCTTTTAATGGATATTAATCGTTGTACTGGAGACGACGCGCCGTTGCGCGTAGATTGATTTGAATTGAGTTTGGATCTGGCGGGGTTAAGTTTTGGGGTAGCCCCTCTACGCCCACTTACGTAATGATATCTAAAGCTCCAAGCCCTCAAAACCATAAACGGCTAAGACATATCTATTAGTAAAATATCCATACAGAGAAGCATAGGAAGTAAGTAGGAGTATCAATTGACTTATATCACTGCGCATATATGATATAACAAACGTTTTTCATCAAGTAAAATTCATACAATGTCTCAGGAATACCAAGTGGACGGGCTATCCCCGACCCTTATATTCCTGAAGTAGCCCTTTTAAGCTTCTACTATACAGGTTGATCATCTGCGTCACCATATTCCCGCATGATACGGTTCCATGTCGTCATCGCTAAAATCCCTCTTACTGGCGACGTATACATGCCCCTAGCCTCAGTTGTCTATACCCTATTCGTTGTTGCGTCCGTCATTCCTTCATGCATTGCAAAAAACCGATATGGGAAAAAAATCCTTCCCTAAAACGCCTGTGTGATAGTGGTATCAAGAGTTTCGAAAATTCGTCGCGGAACGTTGCAATTCAGCTGTAACGCATTATAAAAAGTAGTCAGACGGGCCACGTCGTCCTGCGGGCACGTGCCTCAGGTCATCAGGGACGGCCGAGAAGATGCTGAACTTGGGGTCAAGATTCTTGTCCACGGACATGATCGAGGCAACGTTCCCGCAGCGGTAACAGTAGTTTGGCGCTGACCAAACTGTAACAACCGAGTTTTGTGGGAAGTGGTACTATTCGCGAGTAAGCAAGTGAATAATTAGTATTATAGAGTAAAAGAGATTACCTTGTAGCCTTCGTTGACTAGTTGGTGAGCCCGAGCGATCAACTTCAGTCCATTGACGTGGTTGAATTCTGTCGCTACCTTGTCACCAAAGAGCCAACCTGCACCTCTCGGGCTAATAGCCCAAGTCTCGACTTCCTCAGGATCACTCCAGACCAGATCACAGAATGCTCCCTCATGAGGAATCTCCTGCGCCCGGGCTACGACGCGAATCTGATCGATGGTACGGATCTCGGGGCTTAGTCCACCATGGACACAGAGAATCTCCCCGTCCACGATAGCGGCTAGAACCAGGAAATCGAAAACTTGGCAACACGACTTCCAGACCGACGCGTTTCCGTACTTTTGCTGGCATTCTTCGTAAAAACCATACACCTGAGTAATCTGTCGAGATTCATGGTTGCCACGGACAAGAACAATACGATCCGGATATCTGAAAAGTGTGTTAGAATAGAGGGTATGGACTTGGGATTGTTTTGGTCCTTCTTACTTAGCCTTCAAACACATGAGCAGTGTGAACGTCTCAAGACTAAAGTACCCTCGATCCACAAAGTCACCCAAAAATACGAAGCGAGTGTCGGCATTGTTGACGGTTGCCGAAGCATCTGATGAGTTGCGTTGAGAAGCACTTGGAGATTCATTGCCTTCTTCCTCCTCCTCTTCTGCATTAGTGGACTCCTCATTAGGAAGTCCAGGGACATCTCCCGTTGGATTTTTCGGCTTCTTTATTTTCTTCTTCAACTTCGGGTTAGTAATCTCAGTGGGTGGTTCGATATCTGCTGATGTAATTACGGAAGTTGAGGTTATAGGAGCCTCAGTAACGGGTTGACCCGGCATACCACCACTAACGCGGAAAAGCTCCAGTAGATCGTAGAATTGGCCATGAATGTCGCCACAAATAGTGACCGGAGTAACTACCGGTTGAATATTGGATTCTAAACAAGAAAAGAGTTAGAGTAACCTTACCATCGTGGCGCAAAAGTGAGCATACCTTCCATCAAGACTTCCTTAACCATCTCGCAGAGTTCCTTCATTACTGGTTCCGGTAGATAACGGCATTGCTTAGCTTGTTCGAGCCATTCGTCTAAGCCAGAACCCGGGGTCAACTTTGCCGGTCCCGGCTTCGGGACAGCAGGCCTAGAAGAACTCATCGCGATATGTACAACCGTGCGGAGATAGTGTCTTGACCACTGGCAGGCCAATTATAAGGGCGCTTATGTTCGTTCTGCGAAGCGACCGGCTGGATAAGTAGCAACTGGAATGCCTCGACTAGATAGATGATTCAGAACCTCCGTTGGAGGTAAGATTTATGCGAGGGGTTCAATCGACGGTCGCCGTCAAGCTTCTAAAGTACTATAATGAAGACCTCGAGCTATAAAGAAGTCCAGTGGCTTGGAGGTTTGTCAAATTTGGTTGCGCGTCATCAAATCGCGTGTAGATGCCAGACTGGCTGCTTATCTCTGGATCGTTTCGAGTATTGGAAATTGATCGCGTCTTCTAACAGTGACTTGCAAGGGGTGGTCAAAGTATATCGTATTTCTAAGGGATGTTTGGTATGATCGCAGGAGCTGTTCAAGACGAATGCTTCGTCTCTTCAAGCAACTTTGTGCGGTAATAGTGAGCTTTGGTCCCTCTTGATGTTCAGGCGCAAGTATTAACGGCCGAATTTCGAGGTTGAGCACCGTCCATCTCGGCTTGTTCCGCATAAATGGTTATTCCGGTCATTAGGTAAGGTTGTCCTTCGGTTAAACTTAAGAAGCTTTCGTATTATGCATATACTTAGTTATATGCATACCTCACACTTTACATAACTCCTTTATTCTGTATTTACCACCAAGTTCATAGAATAACTCACGTGTGTTATTATTCCGCATGAATGAAATTAATCCTCCATATAAAGGGCGTCAATGGAATATAACGGCCATATCCCCTCATAGCTTCTCTAAAGCTTTTACATAATCTTGCACGGTTTCTACGTCGAGCAGATAATAAATAGAGAACAGACAATTTTCAAAAGATCAAGATGAATCACCAATAGGACAAGAGATACCAATACATTTGAAGCAGTCTTGAGTGGGGATGAGGGCATATATTATTATTACCCTTATTAGCTATCACCCTCTTAATGAGAGTGCCGGTGTAGCGTCAATTATTATGTTGGTATACTACTAACCTAATAGTACCATAAAGTAACTAGCTAAGCGGTGGTCATAAAACAAGGCTGGTACTTAGGGCTCAAGCCAAGTCTACCTACTCAACTGCTATTTTATATAGGTCGTGAACCCATATTAGACGAACTCCTAGCCGGTATAGCCCAATGCTCTGAGCACCTCCGGATACTGTTGGTCTTTTTCATAATGATTGTATGGAAAGAAGTTATATCCATCCAGAACCCATAAAGCAGCCAATGTCAGTTTCCATATCAAGGATATAGCCAAGCGGCACTGATGGATCGACTGTCGTAATTATCCGAGGCGTGATCATCATACTCATGAAAACTTGAGTGATATTAAGTTAGCGACAACTAACTCATAGTCAACCAGGGGGTGCTGTAGCGTTCGAATCCTTCGAATCTGCAGCGGGTGCTGGTGTCGTAGAGCTAGATGATTCGGCAGGCGCATTCGTGTTTGCGCTGTTCACGTTGCCACCTCCTCGACGGCCTCGACCACGGCCGCCACGCTTAGGGCGATCTGGCGGGGCGTCGCTGCTCGCCTTGTCAGCCGCTGGTTGTGTCGGGGCTTGCGCTGGCTTCTTAATTTCCTTCCTCTCCAATACTTGCACGGTGCCTTGCGCGACAGGCACCGGACTCGCCGTAATGGCTTTAACCAGTGCCTCATGATCTCCAAAATCAACATAGGCGAAACCTTTCCTCTTGTCAATCTCGACGAATGTCACGGGGCCATAGACCTCCATAGCCTGCTTCAGAAGCGGCTCGGTAACCCCCTGTGATGGGTTGGCATGCTTTACGAAAGCACGTGTTGCACCCGCAGTGATTGAAGGCTGACCAGATCCTTTCTTCTGGGAAGGACCTGATTTAGACGAGGCCTTGCCAGCGGCAGCCTTAGGGCCTGTTGGGGGAGTTGGAGTCGCAGAAGTTGTGGCGGCAGGGGTCGTTGAAGCAGGCCCGGTAGGAGGCGTATCATCCATCCTCTTAAGAATGACGGGCGTGGTTACTGGGGCTGATTTCGTGCTGCCTGTATTATCTTTGCCCTTAGCCGTATCGCCAGACGCATTCTGCTTTGCAGCCTTCGCACCTCGAGACCGGCGTGAACTCTCCGCTGCTTGGGCCTTCGGAGCAGTTGGAGCAGACGGGGGCGCTGATGAGGTAGGCTGACTTGGTGCCGTGGGAGTTGTAGATGCCGTATCCTTGCTATCTTTCTCTTTGCCGGAATCAGCTTTAGCAGCTGCTTCCGCCTTAGCCGCATCCTGGCGAGCTCTTCTATGCGCACTTCCAGGGCTGAGACCGAGGTCGCGTTGCAAAATCTTGGCAGCGGCTGCTATGTTAGCTCGTCGGCTCTTTGGTGCCGCCTCCTCAGTTGTCTTGGTTGTGGTAGTCGAGGTGGAGGTGGGTTTAGCGGTTTCCGCCGCCTCTTGGGCTGCTGCTTTCTTAGTGAGGAGTTTTATGGGTTCCTTTGCTTTCTTCTCGTCCTTCTCAGCCGCCTTTTCGGCTTTTTCGGTTTTGGACTCCTTAGTCTTCTTCTTGGAATCTTCCTGGCTCCCTTTTGTCTTCCCACCCTGAGACTCATGTCGGCCGTGCTTAGTACTCTTGGCACTAGTAGTTTCCTTGCCCTTATTTGCCTTCTTCTCCTTAAGGTATTCAACCAAGGGCGTTGTTGTGACCTTAACGTTATCTTTGAGAGAATCCTCGGCGATTTGTTCGGCCTCGACTTCTTTCACGGCTGGATCTTGGGTAAGGCTATCGAGAAAAGCCATGAAATCGGGATCTTGGTCAATGGTGCCTTGCTTGGAATCCATGCGGCGCTTAGTCGTCGGTATTTTCTGATATATAGAAAGCTCCAGGTATGGCGGTCCCACTAGTGCTGGATCATTAAACGTCTTCTTATCGTCTTCCCAAATCGACCTTTGAACGACTTCTGCTAATACAGGGATATCGTCGGTTCGCAAAACTTGGAGATAGCATCGCGCGGGGCTAGATGGATTTGAAGGGCTAGGCAGGTAATATTAGCTAGGTTCTACCCTCCAATGGCAGTTGGATCTAAGTGGTCTGTAGAACTCACTCCTGTGAAACGTGGCCGTCTTGAAATTTTGTCCAGTCCACCTTGCCGTTCCCACTCTTCCATTCATCTCCTAGGATAGCCCAGAATTCGGCTTCGGTGATGCCAGGCGGAAGGCGACGAACAATGACTTTCTTTCCTCGAGTAGGTTCCTTAGCCTTAGACTTCGGCGCGTCATTGGTTGCTTGGGTAGAAGAAACGGGCAAGACGCCGTTGGCTTTTCGCGTGGTCGTCATGTTGCGCGATGTCGCGGTAATAGTTGAAGACTAAATCACAACGGGTTGTCGTAGATAATCCTTCTTCAGTTCCCCTTCTTTCATAATTTTCGTTGAAAACTAGTAGTGTTGTTGGTGTCGCTTTTTTCATAAGAAATCGGTGATAGGTGGATGGTTTGTAGTTTGGCAAAACGAAAGATGAAGAAGGTAAGGCTGAACTTCACCCCGCCGCTTGAGAACAATAGGGCAGGCGTCATGCAGCAAAGAGTCCCATAAGCAGGTACACTAAATTTTCTAGGTCCATTGTTCCCGCACTACGGCGGGGCAGGCAGGATCGAGCTGAAGTACCTAGATATGTACGACATAAATGTCCAATGAATTCCTTTTTAAAAACCTTCGAACATTTTATTGCTCTGTCGTCATCGTCCAATCAAACTACCAAATCGTTTGACTTTTGTAACAAGACCACAAATTCATTGTCTACAGCTCAACACGAACATTATCATTGATCTCGAGTGACGTCACTCCCCACGCTTTATGACTGCCTACCTAGACCTACCTAGTGTACGTAGCTACATACACAGGCAGCCAAGTAGAAGGTACTTGCTACGAGGGATTGATAATATACCCTGATGGTGTGAGCCATGACATACGATCTAGATCTCAAATAGATAAAAGGAGCGGTTGTGATACTCCGCGAGACTTCGGCATTAGCGACCTATACAGCAAACTCCGACCTACTCTACCGGTATTCAAGCAAGCTCCGGTCCACATAGATCCTCTTACATTGCAGGTTAAATATGTGAGGCCACACTCTAGTAACCGACTCGATAAACACTTGTGTTACTATCTCCATCATGGCTCGTATCTTCATCACTGGCTCATCAGACGGCCTTGGCCTACGCTCAGCGCAAGCCCTCGTCAAACGTGGGCACGACCTCTACCTACACGCGCGCAACGGTCAGAGGGCACAGGACGCACGTGCTGCGTGTCCAGAAGCCAAAGACGTATTCGTCGCAGACTTAACGTCCACGGAAGAGACCAAGTCGCTGGCAGCACAGCTAAACCAGACTGGTCCTTGGGACACCATCATGCATAACGCCGGTCTTATGAATGGCGTATCTAATCTCAAGGGCAAAGAGGGACTCCCCGCGCTCTTCGCCGTCAATACTCTAGCGCCGTATATTTTGTCATCTTTGATAGACCCACCACCGAAACGCTATGTGTTTATCAGCAGTGGCATGCATCATGGCGGTGACCCATCCCTACGCAACATCCAACAGGCTTTCTACAGCGACACTAAGCTACATAACGTCCTGCTTGCTTTCTGGTTTGCCCGGCGACTCAGGGACAGGTGGGTCACGAGCAACGTTCTTAATGTACGTAATTTTGAGATTTGTTTTACCCCTATATTAGCTTATCTCGGAAATCATCTCGAATTATCGAAATTGATTTAAATATCTTTGTTACCGTATCTATATAGAGCATGCATTACTGACTCTCTTTTGGTCAGCCGGGATGGGTTCCAACAAAAATGGGTGGCCGGAATGCCCCCGACAGCATTAGTGCTGCCATCGATACTTACGTGCTACTAGCTGAGGGGTCAGGCGCCGCAGAGGGTAAAACGGGCAAGTTCTGGTACAAATCTCGCCCAAGAGGTCCGAATGGTGCGAGCCGCGAGTCGAGTTATGAGAGATCTCTAGATGACGAAACACGGCAGGATAAGTTGATTGAGATGCTCGCGAGCATTTCGGGCGTCGAACCTCCTCAGTTATTGGGCAAATCTTGACGAGCTAATAGGGAGGCTCGACGACTGTCATTTATAACTAATGGCGCCCTGGAACATCGTCGAATACGTATGGATATATCCACCAACAACCAATAAACTGAACCGATTATGTCGCCCATACCTACTCTGCTAGATAGAATAGATATCATTTCTAACTCCAGTAATCTGCTCCGTATTACGAAATATCATTCAATCACTCTCAATCCCGGTAAGCCTGACTGGTAACAACTCTACTCGGGGGATCGTTTCCTGGGATGACCTGAATGTCCTTGGAGCGCAGTTCAGGGAACCCGTTAACGTATGGCCTGTCGAACGCGTCGTAGCAGGCGTCGAGCAACTCGCGGACTTGTGCCCCAGGACGTGGGTGTTAAGCAGACTAAATCACCTGTGGGTTAACCCCAAGCTTCAGGAGAACATGGCTACCGCGATGGCCGCCAACTAGGACAACGTGATCCACGGCGCCCACCGGCCACTGCTCCCCGAGTATTTGACAGGCAAGTAACGGATATGGGCTGTGCTCTTGAAACCCCAAGTTCCGATACCTCATCCACGGCGGCTGTCATGTGGGGACTTCGTATCTTGTCAAAGGGGTATTGGGGTCCCTTAACTAGCAGTATCCATTTTGGCTCTTGTTTCCACGATGTGACGTACTTCGTGTCGGGTAGCCTGACTGTCGAAGACCGGTGAACATATGAGGCGCGCATCTTAAACCACTACCTCGACACGCTTGCTAGAATTGGTGGCACATCTTTCTCCAGGAGGGATGAGGATGTCTGGATGTGTTATCGAATCTCGATGCTCTCAGCATATCTGGAATGGATTTTAGCACCTTATGAGTTTTGAACGAAGCGCGCGTCCGTACTATTGTCGAGCTTGTGGGATCTTTACTATACGTGTAAGAGACATATGAATTTCTGTAGAGTAGAGAAGGGGGGCTATATTCCAAGAGTATGTACTTAAAAATACATCCCTTTCCCATATATCCCTTAGACCAACAGTCAGCAACACCACCATTATTGTGGGGAATTATACACGAAACTCGACGAAACAAGACTAGAAGGCTTATTAAATACTAGAATGACTAGACTTTTAGTGGCAATGGTTATATTAAGGATTGCGAAGTCTAAGGGGTAGTCTATCATGTTCATTCGCATATAACCGACCCTCCGCATAGCTATCACGTATTCAGGCTGTTATAGTATAAAAAGTCTCTAGAAGAAGGGATAGAGGGTTCGCGCAATGCTAGTCCAGCCGATTATACCCGTTGTTTCACATATAGTGTTGATCATTAAGGCACTATACTGGAATCCATGGTGTTACTTTGCGCCAGTCTAGGGGTATTTTACGCGTAGAGCAACTTTTAGTACAGCAATTACAAGACAACCAGTATATCGCGCGTAAACTTGTAATAACTCAACTACCTATAGTAGTTGAACTCACCATAATTGGATTTTCTTTTAGTGGTGGTGGCTTATATTATTAGTTGGTATTAGTGAGACAACAATACGTCAATACCTAGCGGTGAGTAGAGGCATCCAAGTAGTCCTTCAGCCCGTTCAGTTTTGTTTTATGGATGTGTGTGTGGAAGTTCAACCTTCTCAATCGATTTGTTCTAAGTTCTCTCATCTTTTTATGGTCAAGAACCTGTTTGAAATCCATACGCGCCGTTACCCGTCTACCCTCAAGGACGAGGCATCGCTCTGGACAGCATGCGACGCTGGTTCAGAAAGGCAAAAAGGCACCTGTTTCCAAAGAACTCGAGGACAGGCTGTCTTGAATGCAAGAGTAGAAATATCAACTGTAACGCAAAACGGCCGACTTGCGGGAACTGCGAGATTGAAGCTCGAGCGTGTTGTTTCGCAGATCAATATGCCTTGCTTGAAGAGCAACCACCAGCGGCACAATCCTCAATAGACTTGCGCTTCATATCCAAACTTCTGAGGCTGCCCACGACCGCGAAAAACTGGCCGCCTATCCGGGATTCCGATGATTCTCAGCACCTGAGCCTATTCCACCATATAGAAATTAGCGTGCCCGACCGGATGACGGTCGTACAACCCATGGATCCCCTCGTACAAGCGCACATAAACTCGGCATTGTCAACCTCCTATCTCATGAACCAGCTGCTGGCGTTCTCGACCCAGCGCGTCTACCCAGATCAAGGCCGCGCGTATCATAACCTAGAAATCGGGTTATAGAATTGGCTATCGGAAGCCCTTAACGAGATAAATGAAGATATGTTGCAAGGAAGCGTCATCATAGGTCTTATCGTCATTGTTTTTGTTTTTGTTTTTATTGCCTACGGGTGTACAAAACCCCCACGCTGAAGAACATGAAGACGTATACGGGCGGTCAGATTGATTGTACGAATATTTAGCTAGGAACTCGAATCGTAGATCGTACTTGAGTAAATGGCTTACCAACCTGGAGGGGCTAGAGTAGAAATGGATGAAAGGTTGGCCGAGGTTCTCATTGTAGTAGCTTGGGCAATACGCGTGTCTGGCGAGTACCTACAATCCTATTTTGAGCCATTGAGCCCGTCTAGAGGCGCACGTTGTCCCCACATATGTTACTGTATACTTGCGCTAGTGCTGTAGTTTCTAGACATTTAGGACCGCCAGAGAGCAGCGAGCCCAAGGTCTTGACAAAGAAGTAAGTGCTTTCAAGATGAGTAGCTAGAACCTCTGAAATCTCACCGAGCATATACGTCTAAAGCACATTCTGAAGTTACAAGAGAATGATATATCGCAAATGCTAAAATTCTGAATTAGAAAGCAGATTTCCCTAATGTAGCCCCAGGCAATGAGAACTCTAATGATCTCTTCTTTACCATACCTATGGAGACTAAGTCGAAGCGGATGTTATCGCATAGTCACTAGGTGCCGGATCTGATGATCTATCAAGAAAAAAGGGAGCGTTGCTCCTACGGAATAGCGAACCAAATATACCCACGCTCAGCTAAGCTAATCAAGGGCTAATTCCTTCTTGGATGGACTAACTAAGTGCCTTGTGACAGTTGTTGCAAAAGGCGAGCGGGGTTTTCGTTCGTAGTAGCCAAAAGGAGTCGTGATATAATCGACATCAACGACTCTTTCAATCTTGATTTTTCTCGGCGCACTAGCCATAGCGTCTCGAATCAGCATGGCGGTGCGGTTGTAGAGCATGTGGTTTTTCGCAAGGCCAGCCTCCTTGAGATAGTTGACGTAGGGGACGAAACCGTGCACGTCCCTCGGAAGGCGGGCAATTGCTTCGCGCGCGGTAGCTGACTGCGCGGTGGCTGACTGCGCAGTACCGGCCTGGGGAATCAGCACGATAAACAGCTCCTCGACCCCATGCATGTAGTCAAGAACCTCGCGGATAGGGGCCGACGGCCCAAACGGGATGGCACCGGCGAACCCGACGTGAGGAATGAGCAGTGCCAACTTCCTAACCTCATTCCGCCATGGAGTGGAACGCAGTGACCAGAAAGTCTGCTCGGTGTGCGAAGCGCAGATGTAGAGAATGTCACGGCTCCAGTCGATGTAGACAGGACGTTCCTGTACCTTCGGGATGTCGCGCTTACCGGCCAAATGGACGAACTGGGGAGGCACACGGCCCCGGTTCGCCGTCACGGATTCAGCGAGATCCTTGTTGAAGGTAATAGGAGTCCACACGCGCTTACACCATAGAAAGACTTCGAGGGCCTCGCGGTTCACAAGCGGAGAAGGAGGGCGTCTGTCCTCGATAATGAGATTGGTTGCGGGATCTAGAATGGTGCAGGAATAGACTAGAACCTCCTTCATCGGATTTATCTTCTCACTCTCGGGTGCGGGATGAACCACGTGAATGCGATGAGCCTGGAAGTGGTATTCCCAGATCAAGATGCGGAGCTCTTTCGGGAGGTCATTGAATCGACGGAATCCGCGGGCAGGCTCCATCTTATCCCGCCAGGGATGTTTGTTGATTCCTAATATGACGGTATTGAGCATGAATATTGTTGGCGAAGGTCGAAACATGTTAAGGTTGAAAATGAGGACCGGGAGTCGTTAGATACGTAGTCAAGTTTGGACTTTGTATCCTTCAACATTTTTGGTTGGAGAGAAGGTACCCATGTAACATTTCTGAATATCCGAGCTTTTACCAAACCTTATATGGCATAGAGCTATATAAACCACCATGACGTAATCACATCGATATAGAATAAAATGCTACAAAAGAATCCTGTTATTCCA
This sequence comes from Annulohypoxylon truncatum, assembly GCF_022578515.1. Classification (NCBI taxonomy): domain Eukaryota; kingdom Fungi; phylum Ascomycota; class Sordariomycetes; order Xylariales; family Hypoxylaceae; genus Annulohypoxylon; species Annulohypoxylon truncatum. The sequence continues at coordinate 896,360 of NW_025953798.1, read as the reverse complement.
ATAAGATCGGCTTATGTAATTACCCCTACAATGTTAAACATTACTTCCAGAATCTCCAAAATGTAAGGATCGTCAAGTTATTCTTTTGCTATTATCATCCAGGCATTCGGAACTCTCTCACCCGGCCAATCACAAGTACTTTGCCTCGGGCGTCGCGTGATTCCTTCGCCTTCCCAATTAGCTCAGTCTGGGATTTCTCCCTGTGTCCTTCATTCGTATGCTCGCCCTGAACTTTGAAGGGCTGCGCCATTCCAAAACCGACGCTCTGTTCGACGTCCTCGGAAGATACGAGTTCGGTGAAATCCCTCATACCCAACGGCGCCCTTTTCATCATAAACACCATGGTCCGTTCTCGGTATTAGCCCATAGCTTCTCGCACGACCCTTCGTATGCGATTTTGATGTGTTATTCGACCCGGAATAGATTCCGCAGTGTTGTGGTCGTTGTTTGTAAGTCGACCTCGGACCTAAGTTCTAAAACAGGTAAGCAACCGGGAAATTTCCAAAATTCCAATACAAGAATCAACGTACGTATTTTCTTAACCATCTTTAAATGCCCTCGTGGAGTCTTAATGGGCTTCTCATTGTATTAATTCTCCGAGATCTCGGATACACCATCTTAACACTACCGGCCGCAAAATTTGATATCTTCATAGGAGTAGCGAGTTCGACTTTATTTAATCGCCTGACAAGAGGACGAGGCTGACGAACGGAGTCGCCGCGTCCTTTTCCCAAGCTGACAGTTAGTATCAATAAAAATATTATTCACTCAGTTCACCTTACCACTATCCCCGTCCATGGCCTCTTGACGGCTCTCCCCAAGGTTGCCAATGCTCATGGCTCGACGAGGCATCCTCTCGGTATGTATCGGTATATTCGTCATGGTCATCCTAGACTTCATGGTTGACATTTTGGGAGGCATTTTTCCGAAGTATGTCAAGATTGGACCGGCTTGTGATAGTTAGGATACCGAGACACAACAGGAAGTCTTCACATTCCTTTTCGGCAGGAGAACACTATAACGCGATCAAAGAAATGGTATTGGGTGTAGAAAACATTTAAATCTACCTTAATGAGGGTAAGTTCCTAGTCCTATCCATATGTTCTACTTTGGTGAGGAAACGGCTATCACATGAAGTGGTGATCCACGTTACCCAGACTGCCAGATCAGGCCTAAAATGAAGAGATGTTAAGAAACCCGTTCGAACCACACTGGGAACGAATTCGGCGGAGTACCATGCAGAAACTCACTTGACTAGCGAATGCTGTGTGGCGCTTCTTCATCATTTCTGGTCAGTGTCTCGAAGACCCCAAAGAATGATTTTCATTAGCTCCACCTAGAGCCGCCGATGAGTTTGGTTACACCCTGGCAGCATCGTAACCTCGTCATTCATTCGGGCTTGCCGAATATCAAAAGGTACGTCTATTATACAATACGAACAGGACGGGTTCAGCGTTGGTTTAATATAGGAATCGAGATCTAGCTGTTAGCCAGCCTCCTTTTCCGGGGAAATATGGGATTGCGAAAAGCGCTCATCGAATACATAAATCAGCTATGTCGTTACGACTTGAACATTCAGTTTCTACTGTGTTCAAGCATGCTGCCTCGCAGTAGGTATGTTCGACGCCGGTAATTAACGCAAGGGTGTGCTAGTGTTGCCGATCATTGGAATATGCTACGCGATTTACAGCTTCATTTAAAGGAGGTTCAAAGCTTTATGCTTATTATGCATAGGCCACGTATGCTGACTAGGTAGTTATGAGATGATAGCTACGATCTTTTGAATTGACCTCTCCAGCCTCTTATTAATCTAGGACGGCACGGCCTAATTAATATCGTAGTGTGCGACGACGTCATCGTGTTCGTAGATTAAAATATCTCTAGAAATAGTTAAAGTATCGTATGGCCTTCTAGAAGGGGGTAGTTATTAATTTACGCAATACTATCCAATGTACTGTCCCGGATGACTTCTAATATCTTAGGATACCGTGGGCCATCCATCAACCCAGGTTATAACATTCCATCCGAACTTGGAATCGTTATAATCCACCCCTACTGTCAAATCCACTGTCGAACAAGTCAGCCTAAAACGGTATTCACTTCACTAATTGGTAAAATGTAGGAACTTACGATAGTGGTAATATAGAACATCGCCATACGCATCATCGGTGAAGACTCCTTGACCACCCGGAGCGTAGGTATTTCCTTGGCTCGCGAGCACAGTAGTGCCTCCACCATCGGTGCATGCAACACCATCTTTGTCCACGAACGGGCCAGCAGGGCTATCGCTCTTACAGACTGCGATATGGTATACTTGGTCGATCGGGTCGGTGGCGGGGTCGTATGTACAACATATGCCTTTACTCAAAAACAAGTACCAAGTGGTGTCGCGTTTCCAGATAAAGGCCCCTTCCTCTTGGTGGTTTCCAGATGGCTCGTACGCGATTTGGTGCTCATTGCCCGACCTGAAGACATATTCGCCGTCGATTGCTACCCGCGCCTGGTAGATGTTGTTCCAGTAAGAGCCCCATTGGATGTAAAACTCGTCCTCAGCCGTGCCGTTGACGACATTAGAGTCAATGGCATTATAAGGGCTGCTTGAGGTCGAAGTGACCACGGCTCCTTGGTCGCTCCAGGACCCCGATTCCATTGTAGTAGAAACTGCGTAACCAATAGCCGAAGTTTGGCTCGAGGAGACTGATACTGAGTAAAAGCAGTAGTACATGCCACGCATATAGACTACATCAGGGGCCCATAGCTATATCACATTTGAGTCAGTTTGTCATTGTGAAATGTCTCGGAAGGGCTCATGGTAACGAATGGAAAATTCTAGTGCGAGACTAAAATGTTTCCAAATAGCCTTTGGAGGCAATTAAGATGCTTGAAATACTCACCACGTCGTTCCCGGGGATGTTGATGATGCTGGCGCCCTGGATCACGCTTCCGCTCCGTGTCCATGGCCCCGCTAAGTTGTCCGCCGTCCAGATACCGATCAGGTCTAGGGTCGAGAAGCGGAAGTATTTGCCATCTGCGCGCTTGACGACAGCCGGATCATGGGTGAAGCAGTCGCCGGAGCATGCACCAGGAGCCGGGTACTGGGCGCGAACGGAATGTAGAGAAGTGAGAAGCACAGATAATAGAGCTCCGAACAACATCATGGCTTCTTTAGGTTCACCGCCCGAACCTGATAACACACTACAAGCAGACGCATCTGCTGAGACATGTTGGCTTGCGCCCGCGGGCGCCTTCACTTATACATGATACACCAGAGACCATGCTCGACGAAACCATCTAATCTCAGCCCAAGCTAAACCGGATGCGACGGTCCAGTTGGTTGGCGAGCTCCACAGGTTACAAGCTTTAAGACTACCGGGGGAAGATATTTGGAGACATGACCATCTGGGTTCCATCAACCAGAATCTCGTTGGGCGGTGGCATGTACTTTGGCAGAGTAGGTAAGCCACTTACGATTTAGACATGGAAGTCAGCTTACAAAAGTGGCCGTAAACAAGTCACAAAGGGGGCTGAAATTACAGGCTAAGGGCAGCCCAGCAAATGCACTAGGCAGTAAGATGGGATGATGCAAGGTCGGTGCGTCCCCTGGGGATTGCGGCATTGCTCACCTCCTTTTCTCAGCACAATAGGATTTACATAAAAGCATCACCCTCGCAGGAACAGGATTGTATATTCCCCCCTCAACACTGTTTACGTCGTAAAGAATTTCGAATACTCGGTTGAGCTGCCCAAACCATCAACATCTAATGATCTAGTGATCTAATGATAGCGCGCCACCCCCTTGTTTGTAGACAAGGATAAGATCTGTCAACCAACGAAAATCCGGGACGATCCTCCGGGCTCGAACAATCTTGACCGTCTCTCTACACTAAACCTGCCCTTGCTATTGCTGTGCCGCAAACCTATTCCCACAAAATCCTTGTAATGAGGCTAATATTGGAGTAATCAAGTATTCCGTTCTTATCACAATGAACCAGAGCGGGATTCCCTATTCAGATCGCCCAAAATATTGGGCATACATGCTATCCAATTGCCGATTTGGCTTAACGAATGCCAGTTTAAGCTTATTTCATTCTTACATGCTTCGAAACTTCCATTGGACATATCCAGATACCTATATTAGGAGCATATGTGCAACACCGGAAATGTCATCGGCCTGTGTGTCGGTGTCTCACTCCTGCACGGAGAAGACAATTACAAGATCTTGTGCACGCGTCTAATAATCAGGTAACAAGATTCTAATGACGACCGAGGCACGTTACATCTTCTATTAGAGCTATTGGTGAGTTTACGATTCTTGCATACCTAGCAGGTATATGAGCGTGATTAGTATTTCGCTATGCTCCCCTCCCACCTTGGTCCCCAGCTACTACGGTCTATATTTGGAACTAAACCCACCAATAGCAGCGATATAGAACGCCGAGTCCAGCACATAGTCACGCCGCATTTGTAAAGCGGAGGTGGCTATGGTCTCATTTGACTGCCTTAAGTCAGTAAAATCCGTCCGACAAACAAGGTGTAAATGAAATCACTCGGATCCTGCACCATGGCACTTGCCTATTTGAACTAAATTGTTGAATGAAAGGGAGACAGGTCAAGTTACGTTGGCTTGGCTAGCGATGTCGTATCATTGCTAAGATATACATCACGCCGGACTTAGGTATATAGTAAATTTGCCATGGCTACCACTGGCTGTTTCGAAGGTTGCTTTGTAGATTGGAAGAAATGCGAGGTAGTTCCGTGAAGTTCAACATGAAGTTGCTTTCGACTATCACCAACCTTCTCCTAGGTGTCACAACCTCTGCAGTACGTCTACCTATTCAATATTGCCTTTCTTTTTGATTGTTGCTAACATAAACTTGTATAGGCATTCCCAGCTGAGAACTCCGCTCGAACTATTAATGATCTTGTAACGTCTAAAATAACATGGACGGGGCAAGTCAAGCCCGGAGAGGCTGTCTTGTCAATCACGGGCACTGCAGAGGTAAGTTGTTGTCAACGGGAAACATAGGCGATATGTCGTCGAATCTAACGTATTTGGGTTCGTAGGAGATCTATAAGCAGATTATCCAAATAAACCCCAACTATGACAACGAGTTAGGCTTGAACAGCAACCAGTCGACCATAGCAAGGAGGGGCCTAGAGCCTATCAAGAAGCGCGCCACAACTTCGGACGTACAGTGACCCCTATTCTTTTTAGCTGAGTTGCCAGCAAAACCCGCCCTATATTCTCTTCTAACGTGCGAACCCCTTTATAGGATTGGACTTGCACCTACGGCAACAACGTCAACGCCGAGTCGATCGGCGCAGGGGTCAGATATCTGTACAGCATCGCCAATGCTGACTGTTCAGCTCCGCCAGGAAGTCCCGGAGCAGGTGGTTGTAGCGTAAGCAGCTGTAATTCGGGTGCTGGTATCTGGCTGTGCAACGACGCTAGCAACACTGTTAACATCCCTTGTACCATTATTGCAGAGTAGGTTTTTGGCAAGACAATTTGGAAGACACGCGTCTAATGTGCCTTCTAGTAACGCCGTCGAAGTCTTGATTAACTGCCAGACAACTACCTATAATGGTGACGAGACCTGGACCAGCTTCACACATGGGCAGGTAAGGGTTACATAACTCTCTTGGATCCGGCTACTGGTACAGGCATACTAACTGACTACCGACAGATATTTTCGGACGATCATACTTGGAACGTCATACTCAACCAGTGTTAAGTAGAGTCAACTCCGAGAATTTCGACACAGCATCTTATATTCTCTAAGCCCTGACGAACAAGCGCCTACCAACCTAAGGAGGTTACACAATGTCAATATGGTTCATTCAAGCTAAATCTCTATCGAATACTATAACAACATATGAATACAATAATTATAATGAAGGGATTTTTCCTCTCCGAAGCTAAAGTCAAAACTGTTGACTCTAAGATTCTGTTTATGTACCATATCTAGCCAGCCCCTGAGTGAATCATGCCATTTCCAACACTGAGCTTTGATACTTATTTCATGACACCCGGCTCAAAAATGTAAGATCTTGTGATTATATAATATCTTAACTGGAAGGGGATGTCTGCATGACCGTATATAGCTTTGGTACCACGTGTACGGCGTACGATTAGTCTGACCCCTTTTCTAACCAGCAATTAGTTTACAAGCAACTTATTATCTTAGCTCATCTCACCTTTCAAACTTCAGAAATTCCATGTTAAATATCTAGGTAAAAAAACCAGCAAGATGAAGCTAATTGTTTCAGGGGCCACAGGTTTCGTTGCCAAAGAGATCATACGGCAAAGTCTAAGCATAAGCGAGATCACCTCGGTCGTGGCCCTAGCCCGCAAGCCGGTGTCCGCTCCGGAGAAACTTGGAGAGGGTGCAGACCCCTCGAAGCTCAGAAGCATTGTCGTGAACGACTATAATCACTATCCGGAAGAGGTCAAGAAGGAGTTTGCTGGAGCTTCGGCATGCATCTGGTAATGAACATTTCAACTCGTTCTTTTTCAAGGCGGACATAAGTCTTAAGTCCGGATAGGTCACTGACCAATACTAGGACGGTCGCGATCACCCCAGCGAAATCTAAGATGTATGATTTCGAAGAAGTCAAGCGTGTCTGCCAAACATGCACGCTTGACGGGTTTAATTCCATATATGAGTCTGGCGTCTCGAAGCCATTCCGGTTTCTATATATGAGTGGTGTCGCAGCCGAGAGAGACCAGACCAAGACCCCGCGATTCCAACCACAATACTCTCTCATGCGAGTAAGTGCTGGAAATATTTATCATTCCTCACCAGTAAAAGTATAACCAGTTGATCTAGGGAGATACGGAAAATAAGGTACTTGCGTTGGCTTCCGAGCTTGATGGGGTTGAGGCGTGTTGTGCCAAGCCAGGTATCATCACTGCACCAGGTGAGATGATGAGATATATCGCTGGCACGCTGGTACAACTAAGTGTAGGAATCCCTAGCATTGGTGTCGTGGATGTTGCGAAAGCAATGCTAGATCAAGTCGTTAATGGTTTCGAGAAAGAGCCGTTAATGCCAGAGGATTTAATAAGGATCGCGAAAAAGCCTAGTAGCTCTTAAGATTCCAGGAGTCTTATAAGGTAGTAGTAAAGTAGAAGAATCTAGCCCCAGACATATATGAGATAGATCTCCCGCGTTTATATTATGTGTATTTGCTCACCTCTATTCTACTCGCGGATAGCCGAGATGTCAAATCTAGCCATTCTGAATCTAGACATGGGTGGCCAAGCTGTAGACAATAATTATGCGTGAGGAGAAAGGAGGAGAAGGTAAGCATGAGCTTCAGCTGCCAAAGCTTGTAGCTTTGCTTGTCTTTTACCCCTTTGAGTCGAAGCCTGTCCCTCTCTAGATTCCGAGTCACATTTTAATATCCTCGGAGTGTTCGTGGGGCAGAATACAAGCTGCAATATGAGCATGCAATTTTCCCGTTCATTCTCCCGGGACCGGGAATGTCTATGGCCATGACAGGTCTTGGGGTAGAAGCAACGGCACTTGCTTTTAAATATCCATCCAGGGCGTATACTTATTACTAAAATGTTCCACTATAGATGGATCTGACAATTCCCTTCCTGGATCTCGAGCTGGATCCACTGACATACTAGCAACTTCACTTATACTTAGGAAGAGAAAGCCCGACATGCATTATCATCTGTTAGGTGTCTGCGCCGCAGCCATCGGGGCCCTATTGCCCGTGGTGGCGGCTCAGTGCAACCGGACCTACATCCAGGCCTTCTCGGACGAGTACGTCAAAGCGCACGAGAGCGGGCAGCTCAACCAGCTCGAGAACATCGCCGACAACTTCACCTACATGGAGAACAACCAGACGGCCGAGATCACGGGCGGCATCTTCAACAACGCGCTGAAGATCGACCACCGGCACACCATCGTCGACGACGTCGACTGCGCCTCCTTCACCGAGCTGATCATCACGCACAACGCGTCGGACGAGCCGGCACCCTACGTGATCGGCACGCAGATCCGCCACAGCCCGGGCGACCTGAGCGTGTACCTGATCGACCTGGTCGTCTCGACGACGGGGTCGTGGCTCTTCAACGCGTCGCGCACGCTCGAGTACGCGTCCAAGGAGAACTGGACCCTGATCGACGAGGACAAGCGCGACTCGCGCGAGGCCCTAAGGCAGGCCGCCGACGCGTACCTCGACATGTGGAGCAACAAGAGCGCGATCGATGCCGTGCCGTGGGGCACGCCGTGCGTCCGCCTCGAGGGCAGCGTGTACACCGGCTCGGGGCTGCCGACCGACTCCTGCAAGGTCGGCATCCCGACCAACAACAACCAAGCGCCTAACTCGGGCCGCCGTTACGTCGTCGACCCGACCTACGGCTCCATTAGCGTGCTGTGCGTCTTCGAGCACCTGAGCATGGCGCCCGATAGCCACGAGTTCCGCATGGAGAATGGGAAGTTAAGGTATATCCACACTATCACGCTGGCTAATAGCGGCTTCTCCAGGGAGGAGGAGCTTACGGCGGCGCCGCATGTGAGGAATAGGAGACGGGTAGGAGGTGCTTCGAGCCGATTAGGCGGGTCGTAAGTGGGTGGCTAGATCGTGGAGGCTCTAGATTGGAGCGGCAAACATTGATATGATTCAATTACGGGTGGAATTATGACAGCTTGTTCTTTGGACGATGAGAATATGTAAATCCAGGTTAGCCTAGGACAAAAGTAGGCAGAGCCTTCGTCAGTATCGAGACCCTACATTTAGCGTAGCGATCACAGCCTTTCAATACCCTCATACCTTGTACCAATGCTTGAAATATCTGTCTCTACGTTAGCTCGGTATGTTTTAGGATCACCCTTGTATCATTTTTTCTACGCTCATATTATTTATCCTCGTTGTTCTTCGGAGTGGTGAATTCAGTATATTGCAAGGCAATATTCAAGCATCCTTGCTAAGAGGAGCTTTGATTACATCAGGAGTGGAAGTTCCTATAGTACAAAGAAAAGCCTTGTCATCCAGCATATCTGCGTAGTGCGTAGTAATGGAAAACGACAAGAGCAATCAACCATCCCTGCATTCTTTTCTCCGCAACATATCCCAGCCCTTATCTTGTTGAAGCCCGTATTGGTTCAAACAGTCCATCGTTGCTCAAGTGTAGTCGGGTGTGAGGTGCTGAATAGTGGCGGCAGAATGAATGATATTAGAACTCCAGGAAGAATCCTGGAGATCGGAAGCGTAGGCGCGTCTCCGACATGACCCGGGTTACATCATCATCCCAGGGGATGCCGTCGTGGTCCTCGATCGATACGAACTCATCGCCACAAGCTGCGTATTGCTTTCGTAGACGCGACTCTCGGACCTGGTTCATCACGGCACGGAATTTCTCGCTGCGGAGGAGCATGTAGAGTTGAACCTTCTTGCGCGATGCTTCGAACTGGGCATCATGTTGTAGCGTGGTTACCTTCGCTTCGGGCTTGACTTCAGGGCCTAGGTTGATCTTCTTGACTTGGAGTTCTTCGTCGGATTCCGACTTTCTCTTCGTAGTGTGCGTCTTGTCACCCGGTGTCTTCGCATCGGACTCGGTGTCGGGGCCTGGCTTGGTATTCTTGACTTCAGGCTTCTGCGCGGGGCTCTGTGCAGACTCGATCATCTTGCAAGCTTCGCGTCGGAAACGAAGCTCGTCGCCCATCAACTGATTCATCATCGGCTTCCACAGGAACGACAACTCTTTGCGCTGCCGATCCACCATGAAACCCTCCATCGCAGGGTCACTGATCGCCACATTCTCCATCTTAACCAAGATCACAATGCCAGGAAAGGGGCGGTATAGGGTCGGGTTTGCTTGCGGAACCATGGAGTTGATCTTTACCACCGGCATAAAATATCCGGGTTGGAGGTATTCCGATTTGAAGAACGCTCGTTGCTCTCCGTCGCCCTTGGAAACTCGAGAAAAATGCAACTCGCTCTCAAAGCGATCATACGGGGGTTTGATGATGACCTTGGTCTTAGCGAGATATTTCTCTAGAAAAGCCTTCTCGACCTCGGCCTTCCATGCCTTGCATACTTGACGGAATTTGCACCAAAGGTAGGGCAACATGTAGTCGGGCATGTTCTCAACTAGAACGATGAAAACCTCGGGCGGGAAAGGCTGCTTGTAGGGCTCTACCGCGGTACTGGCAGAGGCTTGATCTTGACTCGAAGCCATGTTGATGTGGGATAGAAAAGCGAACTATGAGAAAGAAGTTATAGTATAGCTGAAGAGGTTCCTTATGCAATAAGGTTACCAGAGAATGCCTTCAGTAGAAGGCGAAGATGTGGTTGTGGCTCACTTTTCACCCCCAAGGAATTTGCAAAATGGATGAAAGGTGTAGAGAGAAAGATTTAATTTCGCAGGTCTGCTTTTTTTTCCTTTGCAGTAACTGCGAAGGTGACTACCGCCATAGAAGCTAGTAGTAGCCAGCTGTTTAGGCCCTGAACGAGAAAATGAATCCATTTCAAAATACCTAGGTAGGTGCCAAAACCGTCAACAGAAGTGTCGTCGATGTACCCAGCCAAGTGTACACTGTTTACGGAGTAGATATTCTAGAAATAGTGGTCTAGGTACATGTATATCTGCTATCGTCTTCTTTCTCATAGGGTTATCCTTTATATGATGTTGGCTAGCAGCTAACGTCGTAGTTTCAAGAGTAGCTAGAAACGAGCAGCATGATCGCTAAGTTTGCTGTCGTTGTTGCTATACCACATGTTCCGCGAATGTCAATAAAAGTAAAATATGGTGTAGATATTTCCCCCTTTCTAGTAGGTAATTAAACGTTGGGTCGACTCGTAGGTCTTCAGGTGTTATAAAGGAAGTTTAATAGTCCATAATATCCATATTAACAAGATATAACTAACAATTACTAAGCAAATACTTAGGTAGATACTGTGTATAAATGTACATGTACTTGTAGTATGGGTATGTGAATCTATCCTGAGCCACGAGACTTAAGTGTTAAGGTTAGTGAGGATGTTTAATATACTAAGATATTAACGTGGCCAATACATATGAAGGCATATAAAAGCCTAATTTTTAAAGAAATTTAGTTTCGTTCTACTGAACGGTTTAACATTCATGGGCGACCTCAATTTCCACTAGAAAGTTGGAAAAGGTATGTTTGGTTAGTACTTGTTCTTGAAGTGTCCCTTTAAAACTAGCATATGATTTCAAATGCAAGTAAAATTTATTGCACTCCATCGATTACCCATACCTTTAATAGGCACGAGGATGATATTAAGCACAATTATGTAACTCGAAATAGAATTATTGTATGGACAGTTTTCACAGGATAGATAAGTCATAAGGATGAACGAGACTTCGTAACTAACCACACTATCTTATTAGAAAACAAATTTAGCTGGAAAATCGTGCGTATTCATATACGCCCTTCTAATAGGACGAAAGATATGGGAATGAAAATGAAAATAGTGGAGGATAAGAGATATCAAGTTCTCACAAATCTGGACATGACCTTTAGAAACCCCTTTCAAAACAACATAGGAAGTCACAAAATTCATACTTCGATTCTCAGTAGTGGGTCCTTGAGAAAAGGGATATCATAAAAGGCCAGTCACACTAACGCTTCCATTCAAGTGTTCTTCCATTTGAAGGATAGGCCGGGTCACGTCAAGCGCGGCCCGGCCCGAGACCGGGAAATACGGGTCTGCCGGAGCTTAAGGTACAAATTCTAACATGGATGCCGAGCGTTCTTTCAACATGATGATGAATTCACCCGTCTTTCGTTCTAGCCTTATTACGGCTAAGTCTGCATACTTGGGGCAAAATTGATAACCTTGTAATTTGTCACATGCTTTGGTTTTCTACAAATGACACTTAACATGGCTACATCCGTGGATGGTGCTTAACCAACACTCTTTGGGTTGCAATTCTAGGCATTTCCAAAAGATTGGCAGATATCAGGTTCGTGATTTGTAGTTACTATAGATATATGTTCGTAATGGCACGAGGGTATATAGCTCATACAAAAATCCTCACTCATGCACCACCATCAATATCTGGTATCAACAACTCGTAACCCAACATTACCCAGCCAGCCTTGAGTGGCTATATTACAACCCATATAACCCACTGCAGTATATTTTAACAGATTTACAATAAATTGTTACCTCAAAGGAAATATTAAACGTCAGTGCGCTTCTCTTCGAGTGCGACGGTTGTTGGTATAACATCCTCCGGTCTCTCATCGCTGTATTTGAGGTCCGTCTCGAGAGCGGTGGTATCTTTTATCTTGAGGAAAATGATCGGAGCGGCAACTACGAGGGAACCGGCACAAACAGCCCACTATTATTGGTTATTAGCCAAGGATCCAAATCTATTTGGCAGAATTGAAGTGTAAACTTACCGTTGCGGCGAATAGAGTGTTGTACTCGATATGAACACCGTCTAACCGCCAAAAGACTGCAGCACCGGCTGACTGGAGACCCTTGTAGAAGCCAGCCATGTTGGCAGTTCTTCGGCCAGAGTTGGAGAGCGCTCCCATGTACCTAATGACGAAGTTAGACTTTGTTCATCCAATCAATCAACTACTGTGGAACTTATGGACGTACCAGTAAATGCATGTCTGCCAGCAAGCATCGTAAAAGCCGTAGAAGATGTAGAGGAACATGGGGCCGAGGAATTTAGGGTCGGTCCAGTCAATCTTTTGGCTCTCATAAGATGGTTCCGAGGTGACTGCTCGCGAAACTTGTTGCCTCTGCCACGCGTATCCACCACCCCAGATGACAAAGGTTAGAGTGAAAAGTGCACCAAAAGAGATTTTGGCACGCATCGAGCGTCGGATCTTGGGGAAATCGAGGGCATATCCGAAGATAACGGCCCCAAAGATCTGGGCAAGCCAGTAAAGCAAGTTGTTCAGCGAGCGAGCCCTAACGTTGAAGTGGGCAAGGTTGAGCCCGTTCTGCTGATATGTGTAGAAGATGTTGGATGCGAAAAACATAGGGAACAGAGCAACAACCCAAGGACTTAGGGAGATACATTCCCAAAGACCGATGAGTTCACTCTGCCAAGTTGGGTTCTTCATAATGATAACCCTCGAGCCATCGTCTCGAATGACCTTGTCGGCGTTGACGAGGAGAAAAGTGAGAGCAGCACCAACCACCATCAGAACAATGAAACCAACGTAGGTACCATCTGTGACCGTGCCACCGGTGTTGTTGATATTCTGGCCGAGAGGAATCAAGCTACCGATGACAGCGCCGAGGTTGAAGATAATCCAGAACCAACTGATGTATCGGCCCTTAGACTCCTCGGGCGGGTAAGACATCATGATAGCGCCCTGCGCAGTCCAAAGCAAACCGGCGCAAAGACCCAAGAAAGCACCAGCAAAAATAACAAAACCAACATTCTGCGTGTGGTTGTAGCACAAAAAGCTGGCAGAATAAATGCAGTAACCCAAGCCGCCAATACCCAAAGTTGTCTTGACACCGACTTTGTTGGCGAAGGAGCCGGAAAAGAAGGCAACAACGGCGAAGACGGAGTAAAGAGCGGTAGATGCATGATCTTGGACGGTGCCGTCGATCTGACCACCACCACCAAGACCACCTAGCGCATTATACATGCCAGGGCACAGGAAACACACCAAGGCCACCATCAGGAGTTGTATCTTTGGCGACGCATACCATATTTCCTTCTTGCCGACGCGAAACCCCTTGTATATCCAACCATCGGGGCGCGCTTCCGGGGCGTGGGTGCTGAGATCGGAGTGAGGTTCGGCCTCAGCCCCAATCGTCCCCTTCGCATCTGCCATTTTATAGCTTTTCGAAAATCGCTTAGCTATGTGGTTGTCGATCGAATGTCTAAGCGATTCGAGATATGGTCGAAATGAGCTCCTATTAGAAGACCTACGATTGTTGAATGTCAGCTCATATGGTCATCACAAATCCCATAATGCGCAAGCTGGAGAGAAACATTATAAAGGACAACTGCTTAAGATGTCTACGTGCATGTGAATGAGGCTAATTGCGTACCTTATTCGAATTGTTAATCGCCGTCGCGGCTAAATAACTCGACCTTTGAAGTTGACAGGAGATGGAAAGAACAAAAGAACTTCTCGATGCGCCGAAGCGGGCATGGGAGATAATATAAAATAATCATTGTACTATGGTACCTACATGGGCCCTCACTAGTCAGATAAGGCGATGTTTTGATTAATACGATGTATGGCACGTGTGAAATAAGAAAATAACATTACTTATGCATGTACTAGGCGATGTACTGCCTACCAAGACCACGCCAACCAACCAACAAAGGCATGGGATTCTCAAGCCGCACCTACCTAACCTAGCGCTGATCGGATGCTACCTGGTGCATAGCTTTGATACTTCGGTACATGCGTTCTGGCCTGGATCTTCTCGAGTCTGGTATGGATGGGTTGCCATGGCACACAAGCTGACAGACCCTGACAGGTATGGTAGCACCATCAGCACTCAGCCGAATCTCTCCAGCTCCGGAGGGTGATTTGTGAATGTTGCTTGAGATGATGGTTACGTGACACGGCCGGCATTCGCATATCTTTTGACGTCTGGTCCGCAGCGCGGGACGAGACGAAAAAGCATCCAGGATGTAGGACCCTCCACTAATAAGATTTAGGGTTCTGGGGATGCTGGGGCGCGGAAAGTGCGCTAGACGGCTTATGGCCGAGTAAAAGTGGGTAAGATTTTAGATGATCCTTCGCGAGCTCCGTCCCCTAGGTGATAAGCCTATCAACTCAACCAAGCCGTACGATGCTATCGTATAGGTGCTAGAGGAATCTCGTGTTTCTTTGAATCGTCTCTAGAAATAGAAAACTGATGCTAATCGTAAGCGATCCGACCATCTCATCCATTGTGAATCTATCTTTGCGCATTTCAGCATAGATCATGTGGAAACTTAATTGAAAGGTGAAGAACAGATCGAAAGGCCCTTGCCGGACGAGTGTGACAAAAACCTTGAAATTCGTCTAGATTTTCTTCTCCAATCCTTTGAGCACTATCCCAACCTGGATAGTTCGCGAGATAGCCGATAAGGAGAAGATAGCGGCGGACCGAATGTGGAAACCATGCCGTCTCTGATTGGGTGTATCGAATCCTAAGTCACAAGCCAAACTATGTACATGGCAATTGAGAGTTGTCATTGGCTAGAAACCCAGACATGGCTCTGTCCGGGGAAGGAAGTTACTTCTACTACTGTATGTCTCTAAGTTTGTTCTTGGAGAAGGATTTCATTAACGTTCGGTTAGACAAGACTTTCCTCCTTATTCGTCTAGGCTTACATTCGTTGGTCACTTGTGCCTCTGCCATATGTAACGTTGCCCAGTTTTCCTTCTCCTCGCTCAGCATTTCCTTCATGGGAATAATTAACGACCAACTTCGCAGGAGGCTTTTTTTTTCCAACTAGCAAATGTCGCTAGCACCCGAAATTTACAATTGTACCTCGATTGGTAACTGACTGTTACGATGCATATCATTCGACCCGGTGCTTTGGTAATGTTACAAAGATAACAGATCCGCTGCATCTTAGTCCACGCGAAACTAGGTAGGTATCAGTTATGAGATGGACCTAACCTTACTTTACTTAAGCATATTTGATCAAACTCTAGATCGAAGTAGGTAGGCAGTTAAAAAGCTTACCTTATCGGCGTCGAGGGTTATCACCAAGAGAATATTACTCATGTGAGACACCAAACCTACAGTCGCATTCCGTGGTAACACAGGAATCTTAGGTCCGAATTGCCTTCCATGGCTCTTGCATACCTAATGTCGCCGTATGCAAGTGTGTGAGGTTACATCCCACGGTTCAACGCTTGATCACACGTCTGCATCTCCAAGAACCCATCATGTACGATTGTGACGGATTACGATTCCAGATTAGAATGATACCAGAGCAAGCAGAATTATGATTGTTCTTACAAACAACAAACCTCGCCTACTATATATTAGGTAATCAACTCATTTCCAAGTTATGCAACTCCCGGCTCTCTGGTAAGCACAAGGAAACCCCAGCTTCCAATATGCAGGGCCGAATTTCTTTTAGGATTATCCCCCTTTGATCAAATACAAGGCAAATAGCTTCGGAGATTTTTCCATATCGTCATCTAAACACTTCTACGAAAAAAATCTAGATATGAAGAAAGTTATGTAGCCTAAGAAAACACCCTTCGAAGATAACGCGATCGCTTTCTCATTGTACGAGTTGAAATTGTTGGTAAAGATTACCTACGGATACTTATCACAACGAAACATATGAGCATCTCGAATAATGTGAACTTATTTCTCGATGCGGGGAAATCAGCTTCGTCTTGTCTTACTATCACAACTACTACACGTCATCGCCATCCCACAGGCCAAGGACAATTGCCCCCCTGAAACTTATCTAGAGTCATTCTACACGATATGGCGAGGCTCACAGAGCCGCATTGAAGCAGGATGAAGGATAATACCTACATGAGTACTATCTGACTGGATTACCTAAGCCTCCTTTTCTGCTTAGTCCACTCGCAACGTTGTACAAAGTTCCTAGGCAGATCCGGGGTACATAAGCAAAATACAACGGTGCCTACCCCAACTCTATTTAAAGGTATGCTGTAGCTCCTCCCGTTTGGCGCATTCTAGATTCAATTCTGGTCTCGGTCGGATAATTTCTTGAAACATTTCCTTCATTTTAATAGTCGTCTGATTACTCACAAATTCGGCAGGCATGTCACCCTTTCTTGCAAACGTAAGCCTACTGCCAACACAATTACAGAATAGTTACAGTGGTTCATGTGACACAAACGTTCATCAGGGGGCACTTTCTAGTAAGAAATTCTTGTGCTAATAGAAATTCCCTATTGCTCTATCGAACTATGGCTCAAGAACAGTATCTCGTTCTCCAAACTCCATAATCAACTGCATCACTTATCGAATTTCATACATATGATGAAGCTGAAAGACGCCAAAGTCATATTTCTATTAGTTATGCTATTTTAAGACCCATCATTGGCCACCTACCTACTTAGGTTTTTGTTAAGCTTCTAACACCAAATGTAATTAAACGCCCACGCAAGCAGTTCCTATAGGAATCACAAGATAACCTTCCCAAACGTTAGGGACTCATGAAATCACTTTGATTACCGACTCCTTAGCCCTCAAACTACCTGAGTTTCTTGAACTAGATACATACTTGCTGTATCTAGGTTCAGCATGTAGTCATCTATCCATGCCAAAGGCCACGTTGATGGATGTGACGGACCACGCCACAAGCAATCATATACACCGTTTACTACCACCATAACGCCACCAACAAGCATGTTGGATGATTCTGCTAGTGACCGTAAAGTTTTTATGAAAGTCTCTCTAACATATATATGTATATAAACTCTCACGCTAAGCATTGTCTTTGACAGACATTGCGGTAATCTAAGTCAAGACCAGATGCTTAGTCTTGAGTCGAAAGGTTGAACGCACCGGAAACTTGATGACATTATGAAAACTAATCAGAAACATTGGGATGTCTTCGGGTGTTGTATTGGCACCGGCGCTTTTGTGCGCACGTTGAGTTATGTCATACGATCATAATACATCCCTAGACAGGATTTGATGTGTAGATGCACTGTAGGTCAAGCCTCATTTTGGCCTCTGAGAGTCCACCTATACAAAGTTACCTACGCCAGTCAACAACCCACGGCGGTACTGGTTTAAACAAATGCGCGAGGAAATTTATTAGAAATTCACGACAACCTCTCAACCTAAAGACACCTCTGTTATCAATGGTAATTAAATATCTTAAAACATTCATAGAAATATCTTAAAACATTCATAGAAATATCTTAAAACATTCATAGAAATATCTTAAAACATTCATAGAGCATCACCAGATCTCGAGTTCATATTATAACACATGTCCTAATACGTCATGCCTTTATTTTGACTCTAGGCAGATTTGGGTTCAGCAATGATATTGTGCTTTTGATTGATAAGTTTATCCTCATGGCGCAGCATGCTAAGGTAGTACATCCATATCTCCCTGGACCTTATACAAACACCTTATACAACAGGTTGTTCCCAATGCGGTTGGCGGACCCGTGGACATTTCGTATATCCTCCCTGATATTTCCTTCCGTCCCCCACCCCCTCAAACATCCACGTCACAACCCAAATGCTTTTCCCGTTGTCCTGCGAATGCTGCCTCAAGGTATGCCAAACTCCGCCGTCTTTTTATTTCGATCAAGTGTAATAGTGAATGGCCGAGTGCTCACTTAGGGGATCCACTTCCGTGAGATTCGTCCGCCGGATGATATGTGTGTGACTAAACAATATGTGTCGATAATAGAAGTGCTAAGGTCATTTCCGTTTCCCTGCCTGTAAACGCCAGTGACCAGTATGGATCGTTAAATGATGTGTAAACCGATGGACCAACCGTCCAAAATCCCCCCAAATGCTTCATAACCGAATAACAAAACAATAAACGACAGGGGTATCAATAGATGAGATGAAATGAGGAGTTAAGAGGATAGTAGTAAAAAGTGGCGGAGAAAGGTGAGAAGGTAATGGCAATAACTGTAGATCTACTGTCACAACAGGAATTTGAGTGTAGGGTATTAGGTGGAAACGGTGTTGTTATGGTGACGATCTCTTGACATCCAGCCGAATAAGTCAGCTTTCTGACCAGATGGCGTAGTAGCCGCGCCATCAATCGGGGTCTTAAGGAGGCTCTCTCGAGGTTCAAGTAACAGACTCTTCCGGTAGTAGCTGACTTGAACATTGCCCTGATCCATTTCTTTAACTCGGGTTACTTGTGTTTGAATCCATTCCTGCATGTCAGGAACTTCTGTGAGCCTATAAGGGATCTGGAATCGCTGAAGTTCCCCGATAATCTTAGCAGTCCGAGTGTGCTTGTCAAAGTTAATCACCGTCAAGCCAGCATCATTTGCGCCAGCACTAGGTAGTTGCTTCGTGGGCGGGTTGCCAATATCAACAAATGTTAGATCAGTTAGGAACATGCCAAGGAACGGTAGACACGGGGGAACGTGGCTCTGAAGGCGAGCTCGAAGCACCTTGTTATTGTTGGCTGGTTCGACGATGGCTTGTAAGGATTTCAACATTTCCCGGCGTTTCGGGCTCACGAGGTCCCACGTCTTTCGCAAGCGGCTAATGATCGAATTATTTAGACTGCATACGATAGACATGAGGCCATCATAGTTGTTCAGCTCTAGGCATTGGTGAGCGATCTTGATCCACTGCTTGATGACCACTGCCCGCTTTTTAACTTCCGGGTACTGAAGGATAGTATCGGCCACGAGGTTAGATAAGTCAGTTGAAAAGCTCGACATTGCCTTCACATTGGGCGAGGAAGCACCGTTCTTCTTCATCCATTGCGAACCCAACAGCTCTTCTGGCATGATTGAGCAGAATATGCTCATTTGCTTGAGAGTTAGTTGGCGCGCGATCTCAAGGGGTTCAAAGTCAAGGAACGAGGGGCAGCTGCCTCCCGACTTCCAGTTATTGAGTAAGCCATGCTGGCTCTTGGATAAAATAGGATTTGGCAACGGCGTATCGACAGGCACGTACTGAGAGATCGATGTACTCGTCTTTCCCATAGAAGATACTAGACGAGGGACAAGCGAACCGTCCGTAGTAGAGACTCGTTGCGAAAGTTCTGTGATGCGTTTGCCTGCAGAAGGAAGAAGAGGTCCGAGCTTAGATTCGGCAAAGTGTTGAATAAGCGGAAGCGCTTCGCGATCAGTTGAATCGCGCCAATGCGATTCTAACCATCCTTTCAAGACGTTGTAGACACGTAATCTTACCGGGCTTGCCGTACTAGGATTTTCGCCCACGTAATCGAAACGTTCAATAAGAGTTTCAGTTAGCCTAGTGGGCGTGCAGAATAGCCTAAACGTGAGGTAGAAAGCGGAAACGAACATGGCGTCTGGTGTCGCTTCATGAGTCGTGAGTCGCTCTACCAAAGCAGGCAGTGAACCGCCGGTAACTTGGCCTTCCTTATTAAACATCAGCTCGTGGGCGAACGTCTTCTCTAACAATTTTGACTCTAACTCGTCAACCTCCTCGCTTACGCTAGAGCTCGCCGTGGTGCTCATATCCGATAGGGAGGGTTGTGTTTTGGGTACAAGTGTATGATCAGGTGTAGTGGCACGTGTTGAGGTATCAGAGACCATGCTAGCTTCTGAATCACGGCTAAGATAGGTACTGTTGCTCCCGGAACTAGAGGCGGTACCTGTGTCGGACCGAAATGAAGTATGATATTCGCCATCATGTGAAGTCTCTGTCGCCGGGCTGTACGGTTCGTCCACAGAAAGAGAAGTTGTGAGTCTCGGAAGCGCCGGGAGCGAAGGCCGAAGGGAGGACACAGAAGATGCCATGCTTGAGGCCGCATCATCTGTAGTCATAGAATGAGGCCTGGATGTCGGGGGGGAGGCGTGTTGTTCAGCGCTCGGCTGGTCCCGTGTCAAGTCATTAACCGGTACATCGGGAAGAGGTTTATCCATAGAAGAATGAACAGAATGGGTAGGCCTTGGCGATGGTTCAGACGTCCTTGATTCCGAAATTGTTGACTCAGCTGGCGTGCGAGGCCTGCTTTCGGACACAGCTTCAAAAATGCCTAGGTCAATGTCCAGATTTCCATTCTCAACCTCAAATTCGAAATCTCCAATCCGCTCCAAAACCCATTTGGTCTTTGCGACACATTCACCAGCCGCCTTGACACATCCGGTAGCAGCAAGAAGAAGCCTGCTGTTGTCCTGCGGAACAATTAAGTCATCACCGTCAGGTCCTCTGTTACCTAAAATTTCACGCGCTGAGTATACCAAATCTCTAATGCGGTCGTACATGGCAACGCGTGACTGTCCTAACGTCTCCGAAACAGACGTGTTGTGGTCGCATATTGCGTCGATCACTGCAAAGAGTTGGCCACCAGAGATGACCGAATGCTTGATGGCGAGAGCAAGTTCCGGTCGAGATTGCGATTGGACGTGTAGCCGGCCAATGAAGGATCCAAGGTGCGACAAGAAAGTATCGTGACAGGAGTTAAGCCGCTCCGAAACAAGCTTCTGCGACTGCGACAATGGCGAAGGACCGGCTAGAGACACCCTGTGTGATATACTAGCCGATAATCGATTCCCCTGTAGCGGATTTATCTGAGACATCCGATTATTCGCTGCGTTACCAGACGAGTAAACGCGTGACAAACGCTTATTGGCTGATTCACTTGTTTGTACGCCCTCGGTAACTGGTGGTGCTAGCCCTTTGGTGGATCCCGCTTCGATGTCCGCCCGGGAAGATGCAGCTTGGTCGTCCCCTTGGCCGTTCTCGAATGCCGTCGACTCCAAAGGTGGCGTTGGTGGAACAAACGATTCCTCGACAACAGTTGCCATTACTGTCACTGCCGGCGCGCGTAACTGCCTATCTTCTTCAATTAGGTCGAGAAATCGAACTCCCTTCACGACGATCTTGAAAGCTTTCAGGATCATCTCGTCGATGATGTCGTTAACATCGTCGGTAGATTGCGTTAGCCCTCTTAATGTTTCCTGCAGCCTCTTCGCAGTCTTCACCAAAGATGAGAGTTCGGAAAGCAGTGATTTTCTGCCTCGTCGCAGGCTTTCACTTCTCTGTATTGTAGCTGACTCACGAGTTAAACAATGCGTGCGTTCCTAAAAAAAGGATTAGTCGCAAAAGATCGAAAGAATGATTAGATGACGAGGGCTTAGCTTACCAAAAGATAGCGCACGCCCGCAATAATGCCCTTCATGAATTCCTGGTTACCAAAGATGTCCCGGTCATTCGTTGCCGTGCTTCTTAGTAGATCCCAGAAATTCAAGAGCGCCTTCAATAAGTTCCTCATCTCGTCGGGGTCGTATGCTTCGCAGTAATTCGTCGGTAGCCAACCTCTCGCGCCGGATACAAGTAAAGTCCCGTCAGCCCATCCATTGGTGTGGATCGAATGAACCAGGACTACATCTCCTTCATTCAGCGGTAACGTAACAGTCGAATCAGTCATAGCATATGTCGGATGAAACGGGTAGAAAGCTCGCAGGAAGTTGTGGAAGATAGGATTTGATGGCGTCGGTTGGGGGATTAATTCTTCCTGCGAATCATTGGGAGTTGAGGGCGGAGTTATTTGGGATTGAGAGTATGGGTTTGTGGATGCCGCCGACTCACTCCCATCATCCGAATCCTTGGCTGCATTTTCGGACCGGCTTTTATTGATAGTGAGAGGCGCCACTTGGAGGCTCGCTCGCATAGGTTGGTCATCCAGCATCATGATTGCTGCAGAACTGCGCTGTAGAGAACCATGGGAACAAGTTGTTGCTGTTACTTTCGCAACAGCTGAGGACTGTAGAGGAGATATCTAACCTCCTCGGAATGCAGGTGTTCTATTGGGCCTGCTTCGTGTGTCGGGCCTTCCTATAAGCTTTCGAAGTCCAATAACTTTCCAATACCATAAACAGTAGAATCAAGGAGGTGGCCCCCAGGAAAGTTTGTCGTGATATTGGTGTCAGAGTCACTACCTTGCTAGGTAGGAGCAGCGTCAGGAGGCAATCAGAAGGTCCTGTGCTAAGAAATGAGGGATAGGTTAGTACGCGAACGTTTGTTGTTTGTGAGTTTGGTTTTCAAAGCAATCTGAAGACATGGAGGAATGAAGGGAGACCAAAGTAAGTAGTATCGGGTCCTAGGATGATGGGAGGGGCCCAAGCTAGGAATGTCGAGATTGTCTAGGCTTAGCTAAACAAATTCAGGGTATGTTCTCAACGCCGAGTTTCAGGCCTTATTCGCTATGACGAAGCCCCTTCCACTAAACCGGTAACATGCCAGAAGTACCTAAGAAGATCCTTTCCTCTGTTCCACCATGCGCAATTGGAAGTCGGAAGGGAACTATGCCACTATGCGTACCTCGTGGATTTTGATGCAACAACCCGGCAAACGGAAGACCATCGGGAGCGATCTTTTTCGTACAAAGTCGAGAAGATTCGTAAAAGAAAAAAAAATTGCAATTTACCTTTACTGCGGTCGTCCACTGATGAATCCAAGAAGACACCTAAATTAAAGCTTTTCTTTTTCAAGAAAAAGCTAAGTTGGTAGGTACTTGAGGTTAGTGACGAGAATTATTCGAGACGGTTCCACCAGTTTGCCAGAAGGTCCGAATTCTTTTTCTTTTCAAGTCGCGTTGTCTTTAATCGCAAGTTATACACTTTGCTCTCCAATGCGATCTAATTATTATTTGCACGATCAATTGACAGAATAGATGGTAGAAAAGTGACAGAAGTATTCGTGATCGATGAATATAACGAGAGGTCCAAAGAAGTATCAATAGACGTGATCAAGTGGGGATGCGTGGGAAAGATGTATAGACGGATAAAAGACGGATGCGTCGTATTGTACTCTCGGATCCGTGCGATGGACCTTGCGTCGAATCTTGTGCTGTCGCGAATAGTTGACTTCCAATGCAAAATGTCAAACCGAACTTGTGTATGTATGTGCGTAGGTGCGTAGGTGCGTGGGTGCGTATGTATGCAAGTGTTGAATTAGGATATATCTGTGTAAGTGGTAAGTGGTAAGTGTGAAGAAAGTGGTAAGACGAAACGCAGATGTTCAAGGTAGGTTAAGGCAGGTAGGGGGAGACGCAGGAGAAAAAATGGAAGCTAACCAGTACGCTCCTGCATGTGTTGCTATCAACTATTATCTTATTATCCACGTTATTGGACCTATCCGTTGCTACCCCCCATGCAGCTATGCCTAACAAAGACTCGGCAACGTTTTTTTAGGCATGATGGACCTGTGTGCCGGGAACATGTACAATATACGTACATCCATACATACTATTTACTATGGATATAATTTATATTGTACTTACGTACAGTTGGAGGTAGGGGCAAGAAGGGGACCGGGGTGCTTCCAGGAACGCAACCATGATGGGTTGGAGCTGTTAGGCTGTTAGGGGAGGTGCAAGCTCCAGTAGTCTAGCACCACTCATTGGCAGGTTCTGGGTAAGCCTTAGGTTAGGACGGCTGCTAATTTGACACCCACTACGACCTAGCAGGGATACAAACTTAGTGGTGGGACGACAGGATACCAGGATTAATCTTGCAGGTGCAGGGTATCCGGGGTTTCCCCAGTCAACAGACACCTAACCTAATTCGGCTATGACAGGGGTATCAGGTCGCACAGTAACGTATACTGTAGCCGAGAACTTCGAGCTTAGTTCAATCGTTCGCGGGAGTTTCCACGGGAGGCGTTTACTCAGCCCATCATCAGCTCCATGCTTGGGTACTTGGTACAATCGACCGCAAAAGATTCTTCAATGTCCTCATGCGACATCCACCTTATGACGTTTTTGTAAACTACGTAATTTTTGAGACTTACGACCAGAAGTCGACAATGATCGCATGTGCTCATTCATGCTGCTTTGAATGCTAATTCATGTAATCTATCTTACGCCATTGGCAATGACGTGTGAGAATTCATCGCGGTGAAAGCGCTCTATTTCCAATGTTTCTTCCAATGGGACTGCTCTTGGTTACAGTTACTTCTAAAGCATCCAATCTACTAGAATATAACCATCCAACAAAGTCTCATAGGAAAAGATACCCCATAAACTTAGATCTCGATTGCCCACGGTGTTAAGCTTTGAATGGGTGCATTTACATTATTGCTGGACCCATGCAGCTATCATACTCCGAGGTCTAACTCTTTTTTCCCTCCTTTTTCCCTTTTCTACGTAATGTAATACCTACCTAACTTAAGAACTATGACTTGCCATTTGAATCAAAGATACGCCTCTAATACTTTTAGCCGAATTAAGATATGTGAATTTTAATAAATAACATAGACTATAATACCTTTAGATCTGTCTGTATAGTCGGGGATTTTGGTGTTAGTGTACCAAGGTCATGAGAAACATGGGCCGTCGTAAGCAACCTAGCGGATCGTACCGTTCTTTGAGAAATATCAAAGTGGTAGAATGGTAGATCCCCTCTAGCCACACAAAGCTGTCCGGCGGAAAAATAAGTCCTAGTTAAGATTTTTGGTTATCCGGATTCCGGTTGGGAAATGAAAATGGTACGCCAGCTCTTGGAGAGGTAGATAGTTGGATATTGAATGCTATGTTAATTGATGACATGGGGAAAAAATACTACGGATCAGATAATACGTGCGGCAGGTACGGGTGTGACTACCTTAGATGGCATGCCTCTCTACGGTATTAATGTTTTTAATTTGCATATATGTACCTGCATATGTAATAGAGGGTAAAGCATACGATCATTGATCCTCACCTACCTACCTGATGTTATTATTGTGTTTAAACTTTGCTTCGGCGATGTGACAGCTTATCCATATCTATGGTTCAATAAAATACTTAGGTAAACCTAATAGGTATCAGACGTAAATTCTATTCCATAATAAAGCCTACACCTATACAAGAACCTTGGAAGTCACACAACATCGCCAACAGTAGCAGCACTGAGAGTCTAGAGCGTGATTATCTTTATACATACATACATCGATATCACATCACCCACTGGATATGTACATATGGCGTAGACCAATAGAATTGGAGACCAATCCATGACGCATGCATTTAGTGCAACCTTATATCTCTATTTGCTCATTGGATTTTGCAACACAATTTTTTTTCGTCAACGCTAATTCCACCACACATCACACACCATCTCGCACCTGTTGCATTGTTACCGCTGAAGAACGCCATTTTTCATCCCGCGTCCCACATCCCGCATACATCGTCGTTCCAATGATCTTCAGGAACAAACCATAAGGGTCCATCAGATAATGAATTGTTCAATAGAATCGCTCCCGACCATACGCGGCACTAGTTGCGCATACATCGAATACCAACCCTACCAATCACATTTTCAAGGCTTTCTTACAGCTTCAATAATACACAACCCACTCCGAAATCCTACTTTGCATAATCTTCTCCTCCTACGCCACAGCGCACCTATAGGCACTTTTAAGGAAGTTTGATTAGTTACGAGTCTCCGAGGCTTGCATTGTCACTATCACCAACATCCACTTGGGGTATCTCTTCAGTTACGTACCACCAGCAAGATCCAGCCCAGAGGATCTAGTACGTCGCCACCGGATCTGACACTATCCAGCTTGTCAGCTCTCTTCGGGGCAGCTCAGTCGTATTCAGACGTAACACATGCTATAGTCGATATAATTGGTCTTGGCCGCCTTACGAATAATGGCGTTGCCACAGTGCCACGCGAACCACACTTGACAGAAAAAGAAAAGTAACTGAGAACGTGCCTTTCGGCCGCTATACCGTATCCAGAGGTATTCTGATACTGTTGGCTGCAAGGGGTTGGCGGCATCCACGCGCACAGCTCAGGGATTTCCTTGTGACAATGTCAGGACCCTGCCTAGCCTGGCAAAAGCTCGAGTTACTAATGCAAGCCTCTTCCATCCTCTCCCGCGTAAGCTCATTGCGACATGTGTAAACTAGGAACACCCACGTTGGCCGAGTTCGGGAGCTCGCCAAAAAAAGAACGAACTTCCGGATCATCGCCAACACTAGATTATGCGAAAGGCCCGGAGCTTCACCCGGTTCACCTGCTTCCGAATTCGATCTTCTCTAGATCAGCAACATCGTTCGGCTAAGGTAGATCGACTCTTCGGAGCAGAGGAGTCTAATACTTCGTACATATTACACTGTTCCGCGCAAAGCCACGGCGCCAAAGGTCTGGCAAGCATAACGGCCGCCACGCATCGCTGCTACCGTATCCTCGAGAGTTAGATTACTTCTTAAGTCGAGCGATTAGGTCCAATTAGCAGCGGATACGTGAGAGTTGCCTTAGACTTAAAGCTCGTATCTGCACCAAAGCCAAAGCCGCAATCTGGGTGTTCTTTCCCCCAATCGCAGACAATACGACCGGCGACAACTAGCTGCGAAATCTATCTCGTCGAAATTATCGACTATTGCCTGCGGTCTGCGGAAAATGTCGTGTAGATATCATAATGCCACGCCCCGCGATGCAGGTCGACTTGGCGAATATTCACCATGTACCAAAGTACTTCTTCTGCTACAGTAACCAGCCTGCCAGCAACGCTGAGAAGCTTGCAACAACCACGCGAGACCGTTGAATCGAAGATACCTATGGAAAAACTAATTGCTAAGATATTAACAGCATCCACCAAGCTACCAAAGAGAGCCGGAGTCCCAAAAGAATTAAGATTATGATTACGAGCGACCAACTCTTTGCCTTGTTCGGATGCCAATCTGGGGAGTAGAGCCGAGAGAAACTCTCCCTCCCTAGTGTCGTCACGAATCTCGACTGGGTGGACTTTAGTTGCCAAGGCTACTATGAATGCGTACATGGACTAACAGAGTTAAGCCGAACGCGTTATTCAGCATCAAAATACCTATCTAGGTCTCAATAACGTCACATACATACTTACTTACGCTACCAGAAGATAAACATCGCGACAAGTAGGTACTGTATCTCCCTATGTAGTTTGCCACGAGGGGAGAAATCATCTATGTAAATAGGTATGTTTCAAAAGAAAAATCTTTCAACGTTTTTCCAATTGATATCGTTTGGGTACTACCACTACATATCACTTTTTACTAACCTAGCAGCGTACCTATCAAGCCTTATGTACCCAGCCTTAGGTACGTTCGTTCGCAATGCGAAGCCAACGTCGGGTCAATGTAATCTTAAAAGCCGACTCCCACGACCTGCAAGATTAGAGAGACTTCCACCCAATGCGTACCGTAAAGTCCGCTTCTAGAATTGACCAGGGAGCCTCTTATGGGCAAAGTCTAGAATACCGAAGGATTGACCCTAGCTTAGCCGGTCTGTAGCGCAAGTCGTCAATTACACGCGTACGCAATGGCCACATTACATCCCAATTGTTAAGTTGCGAGGTCA
The DNA here is from genome assembly GCF_022578515.1 of Annulohypoxylon truncatum. Lineage (NCBI taxonomy): Eukaryota > Fungi > Ascomycota > Sordariomycetes > Xylariales > Hypoxylaceae > Annulohypoxylon > Annulohypoxylon truncatum. Next base: position 868,449 of record NW_025953798.1, on the reverse strand, counting down.
TCGTACACGGACTATCTCTGGATCTGACAGAATACTATCGATTCACCGTCGTCAGGGAACCTCGGCGTACGGAGATCGGTTTGTCTGTGCGCTTTCTCACTGGTACTCCAGCAAGGCAAAGAATTCACAACCTCCCCACCTATCTACTTGATGCTTATCTTTAGCTGCACACCCAAGATGAAATTTGAGAAGAGTCCCGCTCATGCTGACCCGGGAGCGTTCCGGAGGTGCATACAGAGGAGGAAGGTTGGGTCATGGAACGGAAAAATCCTGACGCAATTTCGAGGGTCAACCCTTGGAGATCTAAATGGAATCGCTCCAACCCGAACACATACGCACATACGTTTCGCTTGTCACAACGCATATTTGATCTGAGCAAGGGCCTCGACGAAGTTGATTTTTCAAAGTCGCTAACCCATGCAAAAAATCCAAGCACGTACTCTACAGAGGTTTCTTCTAAGCTGATTGGTAAAGATCTTATTGCTTGAGCACGATTAGGTATTATTCCCCATTGTCAACGGCTATGCTTCGCTACAACAACATTGACGCTTGCTGCAATTCAAATGCGAACCTATATGTAAAACGGCAATCTACGAAATGACATCGACAAAGTAGCAAGGCGTGCGTCAGGCCCGTCTAGCAAACCTACATTCTAAAAGATCTCTTAATCTATTCTACCAAAGGGGAATCATCCGATCGATTCGCCAACTCCCCTGACAGAAGTGACCATCGTACCTTCTCTACGTAAACAACATATACGTCGACTGTCGTATTTCACAGTTGTTGTCAATATGACATCTCTCTCTTCCTTCTCTACACCAAGATACCACACCTGGCGGGAAATTTTTCAGGAGTACGCTCGAACTAGGGCCAACCAGGCTTTCGGGCCCGTCCTACCACTACTAGTAGCGATGCCAGGATGATGTTCGTGTTCTACGATGCGTAGGATTAAGATCCACTCTCCGAAATATTCCAACGGTCCTTCCAAATAAAAAGTCCTGCAAGGGATTTCTCTTGAACCGTACGAATGGGTACCAACGAATCCTGGATACACAGTAAAGACCAAGCGGACGGATTCCAGCTACAATAGCCCGCCGATGAGTATCATCAGCCAGTCAGCGTAGGACTGGTGATTTTTACGTTCAACCTACTCCCTTATTCCTGACCCGAGAAACAGTAACAAAATCGCGTGCGATATTTTCACGGGACAGAATGTCTCACTCAGAACGTGTAAATCATGCCCCTCAGGTTTTGCAATACGTTGTGCCACGAATTCTAATCGACCCATCGACGGAATTTGGTGTCAGGATCTTCCAAGCTACTTCTTCGACGGGATTTGCCGCTTCTCTATCTTAACCTAGGTATACAGTGATTCTTTGCACCGAGTCTTCAGAATTCCTCGATATGGACCCCTAGAGAAGCCATTGGCTCCCTTTCAGTCTTGGAAAGGCTCCTCGTTGTCTAGTACCCATCGGCTACGCCTGGCGTAAACTATAAATTACCTATAGTCTTCCGTCTTTCCATGTCTTAGAACAAGTGCGAGATGAGTGGACTTTGAGTCGCCATTTTGATCATGCCATCATCGTGGCCATTCATTTACATAGTAGCCCTTTTGCCAATGGTTAGGGGCTATGTAACCGGTACTGGCAATTAACCTTTAGAACATGGCCAATCAAATGCAATACCGACTACCTAGCGCAAACCACACGGCTTTTCTAAGACATTAGTAGAACATGTAGTTTCTCGAAGCCAGACTATCCTTGAGCGAACTTCCACGCCGGGGGGCGTAGAACAAGACGAGGCGACGGCTCGAGGCAAGTTGCCGTGATTATTTAGAGACCGTGGCGTAGCCTAATGCGCTTAGCCGAAGATGGCGCCTTGAATTATTTAGATACTTGGATAGGTTGCTACGATAATCATAAATTTACAGGAACCGTTGGTCCTTGCTAACCGTTTACCTGGGCATCCCCAGCATTGGTCCGAAGCTCTACCTAGCGTTCAACTCGTCACATACCATTACCACGATAACCAATCACAGTTCTCAGCCTCGTCGCCCGCATGGAACTACCTCTCGCGGAACTGCCGCTGAAAATATTTGGGTGGACGCAAATGTCATTTCGTGTCATAAATTAGATTAAGTTAGATCTCGCGGATGCGACCTCTGTGAAACGGTGACACCTCGAAGGGCTGAAAGGATGATCGCTCCAGGGATATTTTACAACTCGACATGGACTTCGGATCTGATCTGATTCCGGTCAGTGCATAAGCATAAGCACGGGCTCGAGCATAGAACAGTTGGTTTCGCCTCTCAAGTAACGAAACGAGAAATGATACCAGGTGCAATTAGGTATGTATTATGATCTGTCCTTCCCTTTGATGCTAACGCCTAGACGCAAGGCGAATCACCAATTTGCATTTGTTAAAGACTTACGCAGGTACGGTAACGTCGGATAGCCAATTACCTCGTGGCAATGATCCACCAACGGCATGTCTTGGCAAAGAGGATATCACTCAAAAATCGTCAGCAATCGTATTGGTCCTACTACCACCGGCTCTTCCGGTCGGACTATGTACGTCCGTTACAGAGCAGCATTCTATCCCGTCCAGAATAAAATCAGAAAAAGCTCCCCATGTGCCACCCGGCACTGACTTATACTGTACGTATTTGGCGTATAGTGCGATACAGTGCTAGTTGGTACATGGGGGACTTAATCTGACGCTATTCTGCCCGTCCTGCCGTCCTGAACAGCAGGTATCTGAATTGGGAAATAGGGGTGCCCACCTCAAGTCAGAATCGGGTTGGTCCAGAAACGTATCATCCCATATCGTACTGTATCAGACCTATACACCGTCGCACTGCAAGGCTGAAAAAAAAAATGCTTATTCCTCATTCCGGAAGCCACGCGAGCTACGCAGGTACGCGAATAGCCACGAGGGATTTCCCAATCTAATTATAATTGCCTAACCTACCTCTTTCGTCCCTTCTACGCTAGAAGGGATGGAGACGACGTGGCCGCGGCCCTCTGCGACCCCCTCTAGGGGGCGGTACACGCTGAAGATCTGTATATGCCTGCATCTTGCAGTGCCGATCCCCCCTTCTTCACGTTAGAACCTACACCCAAGAATCTCATCAACAACAACCCGCCCGGCAGTTAATGTTTCCCCCATTTAGGCTGCTGCGACGGTATGATGCAAATCCTACCTACATAGCCGCGTACGCTCTAGATGGATTAGGCAGATAGGCGAGGAAGTTTAACTTCCCCTTTTCTTTTTTTTCTTTTTTAATTCTCTTTCACTGTACGAACTGCTAAATAGGAAGTACAAGGTAGGTAGGTAATTATGGATTATGTATTACTACTATGTACGATTTATTCCGCTGCGGTAAAAAGGCCTAACCCGCTTTACTGCGGCGCATACACGAAGGCCAGCTGGTCCATCTCGTCCCCGTCCTGGCCCAGGTACCCGACGATGCCCCATCCGGACGGCGCGGCGAAGGTCGCGCAGTCGGAGGTCGAGGTGCCGGCTTCGAGGGTCCGGCCGGCGCTCGTGGTCGCCTTGATGTAGAAGTTCCGCGTCTCGCCGCTCTTCTGGCCCTGGCACAGCTCGGCGCTGGTCCAGTACTCGCCCGAGTTAAGGGTAAGCGTCGCGGCATCGCCGCCCGTGCCGCCGTGCGTAAACGTGGTCCCGTCCGTCAGCGTGAGCCCGACGCTGTCGAGGCGGCTGCCGCCGCGGAAGCTGAGCACGCTGGCCTTCGGCGACGTCTTGGACGCGAGCGCGGTGACGTCGGTGAACCAGGTTCCGTGGGGGCCGCCCCAGTAGCCGGATTGGCGCAGCGAGGAGCCGGCCGCCCAGGTGAAATTCACGGTGATCGGGTTGTGGTCGGACAGGATGCTGCCGTTGGACTGCAGGAACTTGGTGCTCTCATAGTTCCAGTACGTGGCCGTCAGGCTGAGGAGAGGGCTGCCGCGGTAGAAGACCTTGTCGACGGTCTCGCACGTGTTGACCAGGCTCGGGTTGTCGCAGATGGACTCGACGGTGGGCACGACGCCGCCGTGGATCAGCTCGACCCAGGTGTCGGTCATGCCGTTCTGCGTGGCGAAGACGGTGATGCCGTCGTCGGGCCGCGTGTACCGGCTGTTGGTGTCGCCGTAGACGAGGACCGCGTTGCCGACGCTGTTGGCGTCGATGGCGTCGGCGACCTGCTTCAGGTTCGCGGCGCGAGCTACCTCGTCGCCGTCCTCGGTTCCCGCATCCGCGTGCAGGTTGTACACGTCGACGTAGACGCCGTCGTCGATGATGGCGCGCATGAAAGTGTACCCCTTGGGAGTCAGGCAGTCGTTCTCAGAGGCATCGCTGCAGGTGGCCCACTTGACGCGAGCGAAGTCCACCCAGTTGAAGTTGGCCAGGGTGTTGAGGCCGGAGCCGAAGGGCACCCCGCCGGAAGTGGCCGTGCGGTACGGGTGCGTGTCGGTTGAGTAGATGTAGGCGTGGTAGTTGAAGTCCTGCGCATCTAGATTTTAGTCCAAGATCTTTGGTTGTTCGGTATCCCGCGGTATCGGTATGTGTGCGTGCTCGGACCTCTCGTTTCAACGAAAGGGGGGCAGGTTGAACGGCACAGGGGGCGGGTTGCAGCAGACACACAAGGATTTTAATGGGGGGGGGGGGTTCAAACTTCAACCGTGTTCCGCAAACCTTCACGTATCATGAATGCAGGGAGAGAGTGTTGGGAAAGGGAGAGAGTGTAGGTATGTATGAAATGGGAAAAATGGGCGTCGCCTTACCTCCTGTACGTTAATTATGTCATAATCGTACTCGGCGAACTTGGCGCCAATCTCCTCCGAGTTGGTCGTCTTGTCTCCCGGGACCTCGTTGCTGTTGAGGATTTCTGGCAAGCCCGCGACGTTCATACTTAGGACGTTGAACTCGCCGCTGGTGGCTGCCAGCGCGCCGCCGGCCGAGATGGCAAGGTTGACAATCTGGTACTTCATCTTTGCAGTGCGGTGCGGTGCGGGAGAGGCGATGGGAAGATCCTATCTTCGTTATCGAAATGTCGATCCCGTTCGAGACCTTTTATGTTGCTATTCTATTTGCCCATCCTCGGCACAAATCCGAGCGGCCCATATTGATGTTGAGATCGATTAAGGCCTGGGGTTTAAGAAAGGTCGTATCTTTCATCTCGCGATGTCTCTATGTCTCCATTCGCTCGGTCTCCGATTCCACAACGGGGAGCTCGACCGGCGTTGTTTCTTCGAAGGGCCGCGGTCGATGCAACGCATTTACCAATCTAGCTGCTGTTAACGGTTATCGCCGCAGAGAACTTGGTCAATTCGTTCAGCTCATGCTCTCAGCCCCTACAATGATTGGCCTTACAGCTGCACTAGCTTACGTATACCTCACTTTCCATTGTTCAAGGTTGCCAAGATTTATCTTGGAGTATCTTAGATCGCCAATCGTCATCGCACGTGAAAGTAGTAGAAATAGTCATGATGTCCGGCATTTAATTTCATTTGAGCTATAGAACCGTCATCTTATTCTTCTGCGCCGCTTAGAGAGTAGGTAGGTAAAGATCTAGTGCTAGTTCTGATCTGGGTATTATCTCGTGGCGCGGGCCATGCCTAGTACCTGAGCTACACCAGATTCATGACCGAGGCCGTGTTAGTAGCAGCAGCATAATAGACTAACAAGTCCCCTATTCCCCACAGCTAGAGCCCTAAATGACGGCAATGCAATACAGAGTAATAAGTAGTCGTCAATGCCCAACATTGTCGTTCCTACTTACTATATGTTGCCAGTCAGTCTAGTCTTTCTAGTCACCGTCCGGTGTGGTACATCGGGCGACGCTACGTCGAGAAAGGGTTTGTCCGTTGTCTTGGTCGGTAACGGCCAAGCATCCGGTTCACGATCGAGGGTGCCAACATCCTCCATGCCCCCATGCAAGGACTGCGCACGTTCTCTACTGTGTAGGTAGGCGTGAGGTTATCACCAACGCAGCAAGCTTAGGGTGAACCCGTTGCGTTGTGGTGTATAACAGGGGCGAAGGAGATCTTATGGTGATCTGTCGCAAGGTTTGCCTTCAACATCAGACTTTGATAGTTTCAGGCTTCAAACATGCACGTCCCTTGGCCACGTGCAGTTCCCAACAAGCAAACGCGGGCACCAAAATGGAATTTTCGGACGATTCGAGTTTACGATGTATCTAAAGGCCGGCGAAACCAGAATCCGGGTCTCGAACAGGTGGATATGGCTATCGTTGATCACAACCTAAGTCAGCGAAGCACGATTTATGTCGCCGCAGAAAGGACCCTAGATGGATTTTGCAATCCCGCTTTCTAGGTTATTTTTCCCGAGAGGTGGGAAATCTCTGGAGTGCAAGGTCTTACTTTGCTACGAATATCATGCCAATGGTTTAGGAATATGATCACGAGGAACTGCAAATGGTGGCGACTATAGCGGTAGCCATAGCATGATTGTCACCATGCACATACTGTTGATCAAGGAATCGATGTGCTTTGACCCTGTGTCTTTCCCTTTGCAGCATCACATGCCCTGAGATTCAGTTGTTTCCTTCGCGAGAGCTCGAGACTCTTCGTGTGTTCCCCGCATATCTTCCTAAAGGTAGAAAGGGAGGGATCTTCATCAACCAGGGACCGGCCTTGGTCTTCGTCACCCCACTCTGCGCATTTTGCATGAATCCGGCCGCAAAGTGATAAGATGAAGATTCCGAAAACGTGTTATATTTCCGCAGTGCCTATTTTCTATCATGCATAGTTGATCAAGCCTTGTGTGCAAACTTCGATCTCTGTCTTCTCTTCAAATAAGAAGCAGGAAGGCCGCGATCTACTCATGCCTTAGAACGCCAGAGACCTTCCCCTTCTAAATGGAAATAATGGCATAATAGTGACTAGATGATCTTTCTAGATAGGTTACGGCCTCTACTCCTGTGCTCTAACCCGCCGGCGGCGCTGCGACATCGGTGTGATGTGATGAGGCTCGGTTTACCCACGATGGATTCCTTCAGTGCCCAAACAAGCCATAGATCACACAGCAAGTCTCCAACTTTTACCGGTCTCGTGGCGCCATATCTCCCATTATCACACCGCTGAATTGATGATTTGCCGCTTACATTGCATCTCTAGAAAGCCCGAGATCTTGCTGTAGATTGACGAAAGCATAGACAATACTCTATCTAACCGTCATAGCCGCGACCCGATCTCACAAACCCCCACTGTCTGTGTGGTCCCCGAAAGCCTATGTGTCTCTATATGCCATATGCGTACTTATGCGAGTAAGAGTTGTATATATTGTACAATCGGAGTACAGTGCGCATGCAATAATGACATTGCCCCTGCATTAAGCATCGCCCGCCTCACTGACGCTTAGGGTCAAGATAGGCCAGTTGAGAGAAAGCCCTGGATTCTAAGCCCCTGCAGGGTGTGTGTGGGCTGGCAGTCTGGATGCGGGGGAGCCTATCCGGGACGACGCCATCTGCGCCATGTACCGTACTCAACTGCTCAGCTCCCGAACTCCAGTGCTGTAAGAGGCAACAGAGTCGCATCCATGGGTAAGAATTTCGCGCAGTGTGGCGGGCAGAGCTCAGCTATGGGCTACCAAATAGATGCTAACGGCAGTACTGCAGCACACTATCGAATTGCTGAGGTCCACCTGTCATCACTCTACTGCTACTACCCAAATAGCTTGGCGCCGTCCATACAGCACTAATAGAACCAGAATCCACCTGTCAAAATATCTAGTTCTTGATTTCCGTACATAACGATATTCCTGTGTGGATGAACGCATCGTGATAGATATTCCATGTATCCGTTTTCTTGCATAAGTATACATACACACAGATACTGATACGGCATGTCTTACGGAATGTATACCTTTTGCAGGCAGGATGCTCGTCGATAGAGGCACTCGGACCTCCAACTTGATCACCGCAATCCTTGCGAGCCCGGTAACATTTCGTGGCTCATGTGGAGGACTTAGGCTGGGGCTTTTAATGGGCGTGTATGTAAAGAGTATGCGGGCCGCTAGATGGGCCATCGTGGACGACGTGCCTTAATCCACTTAGATCGTATGTACGGCGATGGCCTCGGTCGTTTTGTTTACCGGTCGAAGATATGATACAGTTCCTGTGAGAAACATTCTTGGCACTGTGGACGTGGGGCGACGAAACATCTAGTGAGAGGAAAAACTGGGTATCAGCAAGTAAAGAGAATTGGGACCTCACACGTGAGCGATGGCGAGATATACGGCGGTTACCTGCACTTATGGTCCGCATATCCTTTTACACATAATCTTGAGGTGAAGATATCACATTTAGATCCTTGGAGCTAATGAATATTCGCTTTTTCCACAGTGGCTCCTAAAGAACTTCTCGTTGTCGTGATTATGGTAGCGGGTTATGATTAGATATCTATTTATCCATCTATGCCGGTTCAGAGAAGATCTTCGAATAGACAAAGTACCTAGGTAGTCAAATGAAACTCTTCTTGTCTATGATTCGAGCCTTACATTGTGAGTGGTACGATATATTGAGAGCTCAGCATTGAGAGCAGAGGCTATCCACGAATCAGTATTCCAATTTCGTTTCCCAGTTGTTCAAATGTTTCCTTAGGAGAATACCTATCCTTGAGGTGTTGAGGAGCTGGACCCCCTAGAGGTAGCTGCATAATAGAGTGAATGATAGTATCAAGATACTCGTTGCTAGATGTATTAGTTCATGAATATCAACACCTGGATTCTCCTTAGGCTCCTTCATATAATGCTAGCATTTTCCCGGTAGCCAACTCATAGGTATTAACACGTACCAGTATCTCCAGATAGAGGGACTTTATAGTCAAGACGTCATTCTTTAAAATTCTTTGATAAACAGATACCTACTTTGCAGGATTTATGAAACCTAGGAGCCGATAGCAATAGCCAGGTAATTGTTGAGAAACTCGTTCCTGAGATCATAAGTCTGTGAGATAAGTTGTTTTATATTATCAGTAAAATTACCACAAATGTTAGATAGAAACATTGTAGAAAGGAAAAACATACTCCCTTTCCTCTAACAGGGCAGTAGGAAACGAATTACATGATCCTATTAGCCATTGAATAGCATTCGTCTACCGGTGTAGGTGGAATCTCGATATAGGTTGTGTTATTAGAACTCAGACTGCGTATGCCCAAGCATAGGATATTACTTCTCTGATGAACTCCTCGGCAGTTCTTGGATCTCGCTGCCTCCTATTCTCGGAAGGCAAGTGTAATCCGTTGTGTTGCCTATAACTCGGCTTCTGGCCATTGAATTCTTTCTTATCGCCATCAATGCAGAAACACACGGTGACAATGATCTAATTCCCTTCAATGAACTAAAAGGCACGTCTTCTAGTTATGAGCTAAGAGATACCTATGCAAGTTCGCTTAATACGAACTTCCTATAACCTTGGTTAACGTATGAACATACCCAAGTTTACTTGACTCAACTAGCTGAACTTACTTGATTGATGTCAGGTTATTAGACTCTGTATAACTGATGATTTTAGCTAACTTCTTGCTGAGAGATTATGATCTCGTTGATTACCTAGGAGGCACACCAATACGGTCTATTTCCCCCTTTTACAAGAAATATATCGACGTGCTTCAATGAATAAGATAAGTATCTCAGCTATCATAATGATAAAATTCCACTGTAGTATCCTTCTATAGAGGTTATTGCGGATTTGCAAGACATGACACTCTGGGGTTTTGTCGAGTTGATATGATGTAGGCAACAACATAGGTATAAGTTTAAGATTATTCCAGGCTTTTGTAGAGGTATCCATTTTTGGTACCTTGATATAATAATGATAGAGACAGTTGCTGATGTATTATTCGAAGCCTAGCCCCATCGTGTCTGATGTATCATGAGGCGGAACTAAGGAGATGGGAAACAGCGATGTTGTTGTGTGAGGAGCTGTGAACTGTCTCCCCAAGAGACTATGGTATACATACAGGAAAAGCCCCTTGTCTAATCTGCTCTAAGGCCAGCCACCAGATGGCCTTCCCGGGACTCCACCCATTCTTTCAAGAGCCGAAAGTTTACGCCCTTTGGGCGTGAATAATCTTATTGGATATCATCCCGTCCCATTAGGCCCCCAGTTACTAGACCTCTCGACAGAGTAGACCTCTGTCATAGTGGTACAGCATCAACATAGCCTCTTGACGTGGCGTAGATGTCAAATCTTTTGAGAGCATTGAGTTACAGATTTCCTAGACATTACGTATGTAGATAGACCAAATTCGTAGGGGTCAAATGGTCATAGTCTTAACTTGTTCTTAAACGCCGTCTTAGTACTTATATTGTCGTACCGAGTGTTCTATAAACTTCCCTATCCTAAGCTGTGAGAAACATCATAGTCTAAGTCTAATCCCGTATTTCTGCTGATACATTTTCAGCCCAATAAGGTACGAATTGTATATAGGCTGATTGTGTTGAACTCTGTTAGCGGACATTCCCCTTCGCTTTCGGCCGAGTGATATATTTAGAACATCCATGCGACAACATCGCACGATGTTTAGTCCTTTGCTTAATTAGCTTCCACTCATCTCGTCGTGTTTTCTTCGTTTTAATGGCGCGCATAAGGAGGCTCTTGGAAGCATAAAATCGCAGTCAGCTGTTCAAGACACGTGGAGAACGACAAGCAGTCAGGAACTTGCCGATCATTTGAGGCCTATGATATTCCGGTTGCTGGGCAATTGAAATACGACTAAGATATTTCCATGAATCGGCATAGGTCTAGACTGTGGACCTTACCAAGTTCGTATTTGGAGATGACTCTTGATTGGCTCGGCTCAAAATCCGGGGTAGCAATGGGAGATCTTGATTTAGCGGAGCTATTCGGCGGAGAGTACAGCGAATGTCTGAATAGGTTTAACCGGCCAGCCCGGGATGCAACTATATAAACAAAATAAAACTTGTGTAGGTAGACTTCGGTGTGAACATCTTCGGCGCCTTCATCGATACCTCGTTGTTAGCGAACATGATGCTTGGTGAACGATTGTTGGCCAGTTTGGCCATTATTTCTTCCGTGTTGGCGCAGGGGTCTGGCATCAAGGAGCTCTCGCAGGTTGTCATCTTCACTCCACCTTCTACTTATACGGATCCTAGGGTTCTATATGCGCGTACGGCTCAGCTTCCCAACGATGACATCTTAGCAACATGGGAAAACTACAGCCCGGAGCCACCCGCAGTCTACTTTCCCGTCTACAAGTCCACCGACAAGGGAGCTACGTGGACAGCGCTGTCTAATGTTACCGATCAGTCTTACGGGTATGGTCTCAGATACCAGCCTTTTCTCTATGTGTTACCGGAGGATTTCGCAGGATATAAGAAGGGGGACGTACTACTGGCCGGCTCATCGATCCCGACGAATCTCTCGAGCACTCACCTCGAGCTCTACGGGTCTAAGGATAGTGGAGAGACCTGGGAGTTTCTCAGTCACGTCGCTGCTGGGGGCCAGGCTTCACCGAATAACGGCCTGACTCCTGTGTGGGAGCCGTTCTTGTTGCTTCACAATGGCAAACTTATCTACTACTACTCTGATCAGCGAGACCCGGCTCACGGCCAGAAGATTGTCCATCAGACTAGTACAGACCTCATTAACTGGGGAGACGTGGTGGACGATGTAGCATATCCTACATACAGTCAGCGGCCTGGCATGCCTACCCTAGCATTGCTTCCAAATGGCCAGTATATCTACACTTACGAATACGGCGGTGGTCCGAATCCCGCAAATTCAGGAACATTCCCCGTCTACTACCGTCTCTCCAGCGATCCGGAGTCATTCAACAGCGCCACTCACCACGTACTTCAAACCACCGACGGCACTGTTCCTACTGGCTCGCCATATGTTGTTTGGTCATCAGCCGGCGGAGTAAACGGAACCATCATTGTGTCTTCAGGTTGCTGCTCTGAGATTTATATCAACGAGGCACTAGGAGCTGAAGGCGCGTGGAAGAAAGTGTCGACGCCCGAAGGAGTCTCTTATACAAGATCTTTACACGTATTCCAAGAAGATCAAAGTCAACTCCTAATTGCAGGAGGAGGGCATTTACCCCCAAGCACGACGAATAAAGTCACTCTCAGCGTCATGAAGGTTCCATCATGATCCGTCGTTAGAATATGTCTCCCGATAGAAGTTCATTAAATGGAAAAGCTATTCATATATCTCGCTAATACTCCTTTGTTATGTCACGGGTGTGTAAATGTTCCATCAGTTATGTTATGCCCCCGACCTATATATGTAAGTTTCTCCGTACAATACCTAGGTAGGTACCTAGGTAGGCGCTTACCCGTGTTAGATACATGGCTACAGCTTTAGCCCGTATGTTATTTCGTGTTATTTCGTGCACTTAATTAAATTGCATGGTATATTAATATCATGTATTGTGTAGCCGCTTTCACTATCAATTACCTTTGTACCTATTATCCCGTTCAAAGTTGGCTCCATCGATTCGATGGTAGCTCCGCCGGCCTCGAAGTACTCGGCATTTCGTGCCTGTTATTCTGCGTGGCCATTTCATGACTGTTGTTTGAAGTTTCCATCTCTTGTTGCCACAGCTCCCACATTTCCACCGGCGGCTTCGCAGCCTCCGGGTTTGTGGCATGGGCGATCGTGTCGTTTGGTCCTTTTTTCGTCCTTTTACGACTCCACCATATCCCTATACCCAACACCGCCCCGATTAATATTAAGAGAAGACTCCCAAGTCCTGCTCCCACCCCTATTCCTATCTGCGCGTTTGAACTTAGCCCCGTGTCCTCACTAGTGGAAGGGGTATCGCTTGATGAAGGCGTTGGAAAGGCAGAAGAGAAAGAGGTAGCTTCGGAAGTCGTTGAAGTTATTGAAGTCGTTGGAGTCGTTGATGTGTCGGTCTCGGATGCGACGAAGTCGGTCTGCTGCCAGCGCGCCGTGATGGCTGCGGCATTTACCAAGACATGGGAGAGCTGGGTGACCCTATAGTACTGGTGGCTGTCATCCGGTACAGTTACGTTGACCATTGATTCGATAGCCCTCGTACATGATAATGTCGACCATGAGTCTGTCACATCTGCCGCTTGCATACAGGCATACCCGCTGAAGAAGAACACTCGAATTAGGATTTATCACATATACCTATATGAGGTGGCCAAGTCGCACATAGAAAACGTACGGTGGGCAGCAAGTAGCTGTGGTCTCGGTAATAGTTCCGCTGGCAATGTAAACGGACCCGCACACCGATGACCAACCTGAAGGGCACCTTCCAGGAGAGTAATAGGCTGATGTGATCTGAAAAGGCGACGGGTAACATTCCGATGTGTCGGCCGGTCCGAGACTATGATATTTGTGGGTGGTAGTATTACCATCGGTTCCGGTCTGCGTATATATAATCCCAGATATGACTTCGGTGCACTCTGGCGCCGGCGTGAACGTGGTAGTTAGAGGCCCGAGGTTGGTGGTCATCGTTCGTGGTGTACCGTATTGTTTTATTTGAAAGACTATGTGTTACTGGGGCCTATATGCGTATGAATAAGATTCTAGCTATAGTAGTACGGGGTGTTTCTAACGGTTGACTTACAATAAACATTTCATTATCACAAGCATCACCACTTAGCTCTTGTATGGAGAGCAAGCATATGGAAGAATATTGTATTCAACATGATGGTTACGAGGAAACTATGGTCCGAGGGAAGAGTCGCCATCTGATCGTAACTCTTATGAGGCCAACCTGTCAGCCTTAAATAAGGGATGTCTTAAAAAGCATCTGAGAAGTTTCTAAGCCCCCACAAAACGGCAGCTACTGTAGTACGCACATGTTGATCCTTTACCTAGTACTGAGACCTGCGTATATGCAAGATGCTTTAGTGGAAAGCCTCTGGTTGGTCCAGTTTCAGCCCATAACTTGATGGCTTACGCTCTATGTGGATGGTATGATCTCACGAGCACCCAACATCGGTACCGATAAGTCCTTAACTACAACCTTGAGCTGGATACACCGTTCTGGAAGTATATAGGGGTGTGGCGTAGAGAAGCCGGATAGGGCTGGAATATTTTGCGCTCAGGAAAGGGGTGTCAGTGATAAGGCCTTTCATGACTTAATCAAATTGTATACCATCCCTAACTCCTGCGTGAATGCGGCAGGAGCTTCAGGAATTGTTTCTGATTACTATACATTTCAGACCAAAGCAGCTACTGGACATAACGACTTTGGCCTAGCCATTCGTGAATCGGGACTTCGTAGATTTATCAAGCCCCTGAACACCACATCTCACGGTACGGTCCTACGTAACACGACAGCTGTGGTGATACCTGACAGCTCAGCCGGCCCGCACGCCCCCAACCCGAAACTAAATATCTAATTAGGAGAGACATGAACCTGCCAATACCGCCTCCAATTATCCGCCTCTCCATGGTCCTGCCCCGGCTTCCACACTCCAAACCCCTTCCCCTCGTCATATTCCGGAAACTCCGCCTTCTCCCGCAGCAACCCCCTCTTATCCCCGGTTCCCAAGAACGATAAAAAGTCCTCGGAAACATGCACATACTGCCTCAAGCCCTCATACACATCGATCCTCGCGCCCGTCGTCCAGCTAAGCAACAGCGGCTCCAGCAGCGGCGCGTCCGTGACGCTCGGGTGCGACGTGCCCAGCGACGTGGCGAACCAGCTCGGCATGCCCCTTAGCACATTGTTCTCGACGATCTCGCGCACGGAGTCGAAGTGCGGGCGTCCGTAGAACAGGCTCACGCGACTGCTCCACGAATTACTATGCACGACCAGCACGGGGACGCGTAGGTCGTCGTTGAGGCGGCCGCTGTGCTTCCCCGGGTCCAGCACGACGGCGCCCCTGAACGGGCGCGCGGCGCTCGGCCCGCCCCTTAACGCCTGCATCGCGCCCGTCGCGCCGTAGCTGTGGCCCGCGACCACCATGTCGTCCGTGTTGAGGCGTCCCTTCCAGTTCCGGAAATCCGCGCCTTCGCCCCGCGAGCTTTTCGCGAAGATCTCGTCGCCCTGCCCTGCGTTGATGAGCTTTAGGACGCGGACGGCTTCCTCGATTTCGGCCTCCCGGAAGTCGAGCTGTGCGCGCTTGAACTCGGGTACGCTTAGGTCCTTCCCGGACGCGGATTCGACGTCTCCGACGTCGAAGAGGAGTTTGGTTTTGTCCGGCTCGCCGTTTTTCGTGATGATGGATCCCGGACAGGACCCGTCCCTGTGTTCGAGCATGACGACGACGTAGCCCCGCGACGCTAACTCGCCGGCGTAGTGGGTGTAACTCGTACGACCGCTAGCCATGCCGTGTGAAAATATGATAACTGGATGGCCACCCTCCGCGATCCGTATCACTTTCTCTATCTCCCGAACATCGTCTCGAGTCTCCGGAACTTCAGTAACGGTAGCTACTAGGTCGGCCAGTGACACATCAACCTGCGCGGGGACCTGTATGTTCCCGACGAGAGCGCCTACTGCGCCGGCCAGGAGCTTGTCCACGACAAAATTGCCGATATGCGCAAACTTGGCATATCCGGCAGTCGTCGCCGAGATAGGTTTCGAAATCCAGTAGTGCTTCGGTTTCTGGCTAACAGCGTTCTGCGCTGCTGGATAATAGATCGTGAAGAGTACCGTCTCTATCTCAAATGCTTTCTCTTTTGACCCCTTTAGTCGCGCCGTATCAACAACGCGAGGCGACGCAAGGGGGACCTCGACATCGACCGCCCCAACTGGATACGGACCACTGTATTCAGGAAGTAGATGAGCGAAAAGGGGCAATGAGAACGCGTAACAATATACAATGTAACTTGCGATTAATGAGCAGAGGACATATCGCCATGACAACCTCCCTCGTCGAATAGATGGAGCTCTTGGCCCAGTTGGCGACGGCTTGCCTAAACCCCCAATCTCTGGAAGCTGTTTCATCGTATGTTAAAAAGCCTAGCAATAGATGTATTCTTTTCTCACAGATTTCTTGAGCGTGAATGAATTGAGTGAACTGATAAAGACATCCTACTACGGAGTAGAGAATGGCTATGATGCAATACTTGGAATGAGGCCCCACAAGTTACGCATGTGGCTGTAAATAATCGACACTAGGGAGTATGTGTAGCTTCTTTCAACTCTAGATGTATTATTCTTGGAGTACCTAGCTGAGTCTGAGCATACCTAGGTACACGATAAATAGAGAGATGCAGGGGCTACGCTTGTTCCGCAAAGCTGACGTCATCCTCCATCCCTCAGCCTCCAGCCTTCAATCGTATCACCACACCTGGGATTCAGCTAGGGGCTACCTACATGATAATGTAACAATAGCACAGAACATCGTGAGATTGGTATTATTTATTAACCGCTGCCAATATGTTAGAACATGACTTGGTCGAGCGCTGGTGACCCAAAATATAAGCCAGTTCATAACACATGGTGATTATGGGATAGTAAACATTAATCCTGCCTGCCGACAGGCGTCATTGTACTTATACAACGATTTGCGTAGATATACACGATTAAAGCCACTCTGTGCCCGATAGCCTCCGTTGAATCCAAGAAAGCCAGATGACCCAATCCTTTTGTACTCCGGCAAACCCTTATATATCTATGCTACCAGCCCTTAGTTCCCCTGATGCTACGTTATAGAAACCGAGCAAGCGTGACATGTAAGTCGGGGGGCGTGCTCCATATGTCATCACCTTACCACCGTTGCGCCGGGTCTCCTGTCCTTATACTTTTGCAGATAGCGAGAATGGAGCAATCGCTCGATCACAAATCTCGAAGATATCTCAGAAGCCACTAGATCCTGCCCCGATCGACCACCTGCCGACCAAGGACTTCAATTTCGCCTGACTCTGAGGTTCGGCGCCTTTCCATGATCCATCGCGTTTCCCCACTGTCTTCTTCTTTCGTGTAGGAAATGCTGTCCGCACTTCCTCTATGCCTGTGCCCCATGCCCGGCCTCTTTTGCGAGGGCATACCCACAGTTGGACTCATAGTCTCCGAAAATGGCCTTGACAATGTGCCTGATGCTGACGTGCTCGCGCTTCTCGTTTCGGTCTTTCTCTCGTCAAGCGGACTGGTCTCTTCGTCTTCAAACACAGGTGGGCACACTGAAGATGTTTGTAAAGGAGAAAAGACTGGTGCGCTGACGGGGGATGTGGTGGAAGCAGGGTTCGAGATAGATGGTACACTGAGGGGAGGGATCGCATGGTTCGGAACGCCAGGCATCGACATGGTTAGTGTAGGGCTTCCCGAGCCACTGCCCGCTCCTGTCGAGTCTTGGCTGAAGATAGAAAAGGCTGAATTCTTGCGCCCATGCGAAGGTCCAATGCCGAGCGGGTCTTGTCCCCACGGGCTGGTAGCGCCATTCCTATCACTAGGTGAACCGTCGCGCGAGCTTACGAGCGACGCTTGAGAGTCGCCCCACGCCTTGGAGCGTAGCCGGAGCAGAGCGGACAGAGACATGTTATCGTCATCAGCCATCATCGCCAGTTGAGCTAAGCCAGGACTCTGCAGCGGCCCGTTAGGATTTGCGCTTTGAGGTACGCCTAAACTCATGATTGAATTCCGGTTTGAATACTCAGAGCGTTCAGTGATAGGCGTCAAATTCGGCTCACGGGAGACAATACGGCCCGAGGTAGACCGGTTGACACCGCTTGGACCAAAATAGCCCCCGTGAGAGTATTGGTAGATATTTTTCTCACTCAGGACACTGGGACCATGATGGACATGTAGTGGCGTTGGTGCAGAATAAAAACCGAATTCTTGTCCATACCAACCATCTGAATCATTAGCAAGGGCACTTGCATTAGCTTCTGCGATGATATCATCATCATCGAGTTCATAATCATCCAATCCTGACGATAAATCATTATCATATTCGTAATCATCGACTTCCTCGGGATGGCCCTGGGATTGGGAAGATCCGGATGTCGTAGGGGACGTTATGGTTAACGTCGCAGGTGGAGGAGGAGATGAATCCCTTCGGAACTTCCCAGAAGCAGCAGCTTGATGAGCCGCCGCTGCCAGAGCTGCTTGGTAGGCGGCTATTTGATCTTGGTCTGCAGCTGGTAAGCCTGAAATAGATGACTGCCGCTCCTCAATGCGTGGGACCCTTTCCTCATTTATTTCTAACTCCATTGGTTTAGGTTGTAGATCAGCACTGACCGAGGTGTGAGCAGTAGACTGCGAGATTTCGGATTGTGCTGACAACCTAGATGTCATATCAGATTCTCGTTTCTTTGCCTCTTGGGCAGCTTGTCTTTGCGATAGCGCATTGGCAAACAATCCAGGTATAGGTCGACCATATTGATCTGTATCTTCCAGGTCAAATATAGACTCATCAAAAGCCGAACCATCACCCTCTCCATCGAAATCGTGAATAAGTCCGTCATTGAAATACAGTTCATCATCCTTGGAGAGAGGCTTTTGTGTCGTGGTTTCTTGCGATTGCTGCTGAAAGGACATCCGTTCAGGCATCTCGTTAACAGCTCCAAGTCCCTGAATACCCAAGCCTGTCGGAGTATCACCCTCCGACGGCTGCTGCGTGGGAGCTTCGCTTCGGTCATTAACGGGAATATTCAAAGGCGGCGGAATATTCGACGAGTCTTCTTCAGTCATTGCATAGCCAATGGCATTGCCACTTTCATCCCTAGGCGTAGGTAACAATCCGGCACTATGAGGGCTCGTTATCTCTGATATGGGGTTAGATCTCTGGAAAACGAAGCCTGCAAAATTTTCTTGATCATTATCTGGGTCATCATCGACGCCGCAAAACTCTTCCTCCTCCTCATAATCAGCATTTACCCCTGGTATACGTTCTTCTAGACCATCGTCGTAATCCATCGCATCATAATCAAATGCATCTTCATCGAAATCATCAAAACGGGAATCCCGCTGATCGAGTGTCTCATCTGCCTTTTTATCCTGCTGTCGTTGCCGGTGTCGCTCTTCCAGCAGCTTCTCTTGCTTTGCCGCACCGATCATATCAAAACTAAACCGGGAAGACGTGCTTTTCATATGCCTGGGTAATGACGAGAGGACATCTCGAGCGGATGCTTCTGAAACGTTACGAGATAATGACATAAGTGAAGGTGGAATAGAGCTCTTCCGCCTCTGGCTATTTTGTCCATTCCTAGATCCAACACTAGGAAGACTATTCCTAGAATCTTGGGACTTCTGCAGAGATGCAGCATCTACCGATATTGTCCGAGAATAAGTTGAAGACGATCGGGTGGACTGGGAATTGTCGTCCTTCGGGGGAACTGGAGGCGCTTCTGTAACAGGGGAGTTGTACTCCGCGGTAGGTGATATAGTGTCTTGACGAGGCTTCTCGACGCCTAAATTAGTCGGCTCGTTGATAGAGACGACTTTTCTCGGCCGTGGAGCACTAAAATCGTGAACTCGGGTTCCTCTAATACGAGGATCATACGTAGGTTCTTCATCGTGACCGCGTAATGGTAATGTCAGATCTGGTACATTTTGGCTAGTTTTCCTCCGCAATAACAGTGTTGACATAGGATTTTTGAGAAAAGGAAGACCCTTTTTGCCCCTTGGCGCATCAAGAGACATGCCTTGGGATGGTAAGGCCGGCGATTCTGGTGCCATTTTGGCACTTGTTGATCGTTTATTCGTTGAAGTAGCATTCTGAAGCGAGGTAGGCGGGATGAAGGAGGAGGCAGCCTTGATAGGTCTAGTAGGTGGTGGTGGACGGTTCGAGCTCGAGAAGTTAGTTACACTAGGATGGGCACTGGGCGATACAGAATCGGACGCATTTGTCGTATTTCTATCTAAGGAGCCTGGTTTTAGTGCCTCTTGCTCCCGGCGATAATTCTGTAAGGCTAGCCCGCCAATAAACCCGGTGTCTTCATTATAAGGCGATCGCGGTAGAGGTTTCAGTTCTTGCTTCGATTCTTCGCGTTGTTTCGAGTCGAGATTAGCAAGGTCTATGGATAGATCGGAATCGGCCGAAGAGATTTTGGCAATTGGGGGCAAGACTGGTGGTTGATTATGTTGAGAAGGTTGCTGCTGCTGCGATAACGGCGATGTGGGTTGAGATGATTGCGATGTTGGCTGTCCATGAGCATGGGCGAAGGGAACAGCGGCATCGGACCGTAAGCGGATCTCGGGAGCTGGAACACCATCTTCAGGGACGAGCTGGGCTGGTTGAAGGGCGGCAGTATCCCAGGGGCTGTTTTCGGGTATGGGAGACGAGGGAGTGGACGGGCCCCGTCTATGGAAGCGAAGGTGTGAAAGCATTCCGACGGGTTGGATCTAATAATTTAGATCTGGCAAGACAACCCCGAACATGACTCGGATAAGATAGCGTTAGATTTCCTGTAGACAGTGTAATGTGTCAAACAAGGATGAATGTACTACGCGACAGCTTCCAGACGTTGAAAAGACAAATTGTTTGTCTGTGGTGCTGTCGCATACGTGGGATACGTAGAAAAATGGATCGACCAGATGTCAAGGATCGACACGATCTTTAAAGGTGAGGCAACGTAACGTTTGTATATATACATGTAACGACGATCGCGTCGACGTAAGAGATTTGTAAATGAGCGTAATATTAAAGTAGGCTGGTTCAATCAAGAGGGGTTACGAAGGGTGAAAAGGTGCGTGTTTCCAAAAATTTATGTCATTATTAGTTACGAGCGAAGAAGAAAAAAAGTTGAGCTTGGTTTACTTTTTTTAAGCTTTCGAAGCCGAGTTATAGTCTTTTTCGATTTCTCTTTGATGACACCACCTCATACGGGTAGGACCTTCCAAGGTTTCCAAGGTTCCTAAGGTTCCATGTCTTTTTTCCTGCCGCGTCTGTCACAGCCCCACCAAGATTAATCCACCTAATGATTTACACGAAATCAAGACTTGGCACGTGCTCTCGGGACATTAAATGGTCCAACGTCAAAAAGTTGAAACGGTTCCCGTCCTGTCGGGTCCTCACCCATATTATCCAATAAACTCTAATTGAGAATACAGACGATCTACCAAAACTCTATTATCAGCCTTATTAGAGACAAGGGATTGATTTTTTATTATGGATATGTGAAATGTCAGGTTGTACGATTAACTACAGTTTAGTCAATACGTTATCACTATCTACGGAATACATGCCTACCTACCTATGTACTTGCAACGACTCCCATATCACAAAGTGACCAAGATCATAAAGTCGATACAGGTGTAAAATAATAAGACAAATGCAATAAGATATTATCGTAACTTCTTGTATATACCTGTGTATCTATTAAGTAAATGGTATCTGATTTTGTACACAGCCCTTGTAAGTTTCCTCTTCTTGCGCCTTTCCAGTATATTCGTGGTCTACATTTCGCGTAAGCAAATCGTTACACCCATTCTTTGGGGTTCTTGAGAACTTCGACTAGTCTTTGCTCCCGACTTCTCGGCTCAGGCTCATACATATACCGCCAAGACGCCGTCAATGGGAGACTCATTAGAATGCTCTCGACTCTGGAACCAGGGACGTTCAAACCGAACGCTGTTCCACGATCGTGAACTAAGTTGAATTCCACATATCGGCCTCTCCGCACCTGCTGCCACTCCTTCTCCTTTGCGGTAAAAGGCATGTCCTTTCTCTTTTGCATGATAGGCAAGTAGGAGGGCAAGAAGCTCTTAAGGCAGTCTTGGATGAAGGCGAAAGTGTTGTCGGCATCGGCCACAGTCTCGTCCAGATCGTCGAAGAAAATACCACCTATACCTCTGGATTCACCCCGGTGCGTATTGCAGAAGTACTCGTCGCACCATTTCTTGAATTTGGGATAGTAGTCTTTGTTATGCTTGTCACAAGCCTCCTTCAATGTTTTGTGGAAGTGTACGGCGTCCTCGTCAAATAGGTAGCTCGGGGTCAGATCGCTACCTCCGCCAAACCACCAGGCTTGTGGCGTACCGTCCGGCAGCATAGTCTCGAAGTAGCGGTAGTTTAGGTGCACGGTTGGTGCCATTGGGTTGTGAGGATGCAGGACCATGCTCAGACCTAGCGCGTAGAAGTCGAGTTCATCGGCTTCGGCAAGATTTTTGTGGTTGACCCTCATTTTTGCAATAGCAGGCTTCGGCAGCGTCCCATACACGACACTGATGTTCACGCCAGCCTTTTCGAACACGTTGCCCTCCTGCAAGACACAGGAGACACCACCACCTCCCTTCTCCCTGGACCACGTGTCCTCACGAAAGCTCTTGCCGTCCAATTTCTCAAGCTCGAAAACAATGGCCTTTTGCTGTTCGCGAATGAACTGCTCCATACGCAAACGCATAGGGGAATTCTCATCAATGCCCTTTTCGCGTTTCGTTCGCTCGTCGAGCTCGGCGAGTGAGCGGGCATCGAACTTAACCGGTTTCTGGGACGCCTGGAGCACGCGGACTTAGTCAATTGGGTGGCATATAGCTACGGAAGGAGTCTGGGTCGAAGATACCATTGCGAAGAGCAAACCCGATAATGAAATGACAGCAACAGCAGCTCCGTTGGCCCAACGCGACTTATTGGGCCGGTTTGCGCCAACTGTGAATGATCGTCGAGGAGGGGGTCTGGTTCTTAGGAATTGTGGTCGTAAAAAGGCAGATTGACTGAACCGCTTCGACATTGTGCAACACAGAAACAAAGACCCTTTATAGAAATATGACCAATTGAAAATCTAGCGGACAGACAGTATTGATCGTATGTTTCACCACAAGGTCACAGGTCATAAGGTTTAATTGGAACCTCCCGACTGGACAGTTGAATAGGTCGATAACGCACCATAACCGGCAAGCTCGGTGTGCCCCTCCCCTACTATGATAGCTTGAGCTAGCGGGCAGCTTGGCGGGCAGGACGGGATCTACAAGCGGTAGCTAACTTACCTAAGCCTGCTAAGGTACTGCCAGCTGGCAGCAGCTGGCTTATATAGGTACCTAGGTAGTGAAATCATATAGATCCACATTTCCTCGTGGAGTTGACTAAGCAAAGTACGAACCTGGGAAAAGGGGCAGCCACCATGTACGTAAGCATCTCTTACATTCGATTAGACTTACTATCGGAATCACAGTAATGGTATCCAAAGATTTTATAATAAAAAGTATAGGTAAAAGCGAGGTTAATTGACTTTAAGGTACCTTTGTAATAGCATCGCGATGTCAGTGTGAAATTAGTATGAACAAGATTCATTCTCATAGAGACCGGTTGTTAGGTGCATATCTACGCGGTGGGGATTATTTAAACAGCGTACTGACATGACTTAGACGATAGTTCAAGCTTAATAAATTTATTTTGGACCCGAGTGAATCGCATTCTCCATAGCTATACGGGTGACCAGAGCTATCTACAGTTGATTAGATGAAGTAAGAGTACTAGGCATTAGCAGACGTAATCGGAGTATTTCATTACCACAACTCAAGGTCGTCAGGTAAGTAACTCTAAGTGTCCCGAAGAGAATATTATAGAATCGAGTTTATTGGAAAGGCCCACCGGCCTGGGTAAGTATTTGTCAAGCATCATATATCACGAAGCCCGAACCGAGTAAATGGGATAAAAACGCCACGTTTCGGTCCTGAATAGAACCTCAAATTAAAGTCACGCAGAGGCTCATAACATCCCGCGCACGCGAATTCCAGGTTCGCCTTCCTGCAGATCATCTCTTCCCGTTATCCGGGAGAAAACGATATAGAAATGCTACTGCACCATTGCTGGGCCAGCCCTGCTCCCTCATATATCCCAATATAGAACACCTGGACTAGACAGCAGCACAACCCGCGTCTTCTGCAACATCTGTTCATTTCTGGCCAATAGCAGAGGCATTTCAATAATTCATAACTAGGTACTCGGAGGTAACTGTCCACTCGGTCAAATTATATTTCGACTGCTGTCCTCGGCAGTTGGTTGAAGACTGGGCAAAATGCACTTTACCCGGCGACCTTGCCACGACATCCTCAAAGGGGAATTCCGTACGACACCTCGTGAGATATATAAGGATTTGTTCCCATCCTTGATCCGTTCATGCCAGTCCCTTTTGATCTACAGTTCAGCCCAATCTTGTCCTGTGCAGATCAATTGCAGCTGCTTCTCCCTATCAACATGCAGTGGAAGACCCTTTTCCTAGCCGCTGCGGCGATCCCGCAGCAAGTCTCTGCCCAGTATGCCACGGCGGCCATGATGCGTTTCCAGTGTTCTAGGTAAGTTGTGTTTGATACCAGACCCTTGGACAGAAAGAGAAAGGCGCGAATTCTAACACGGGAGGCAGACTAGTTGTCGAGCGTGTAGACCCCCTCGTGTCTCCGGGCCTAATCCAATCGCCCCATATACATCAGGTTGTCGGCGGAAACTCGTTTAATGCGACTATGGCACCTGTTGAATACGACCTTCCCTCAGAATCGACCTGCACAACTTGCTCTTTCAGCGAAGATTTCTCCAACTACTGGACAGCCAACTTGTATTTCAAAGCCCGCAACGGGACTTACAAGAGGGTGAAGCAGATGGTTAACCTAGTACGTAGAAAGTATTTCCGCTCCCGATTTTGGATTTTGTCTCACACCCCAATAGGGTCTTCAAGGTGAGGAGGGAATGACCGTCTACTATATCCCGCCCTATGACGGCCACACCCAGGTTACCGCCTTCAAGCCGGTAAGTCCATCGAGAAAGTAAGTCGCCGAGACACCCTTTAACGAGTTCATAGGGTTTCCGAATGCTCGTCGGTGAGGCCATGCTACGCACAGCCCAAGGTCAGCAAAAGCAGCTCTGCCACCGCTGCTACACCAACGTCAACCAGACTCCCTTCGGCGGTGCACCCTGTGCAGACCCACAAATGGATACAGCTGCACTCCCAAACAAGCAATGCGACGGCGGTATCCGTGCTACCATTACCTTCCCAACGTGAGTCCCAAGATATCACGCCCTAACTCCAAGAACCTCAGCCGAATATGAGAGGAACTCTGAGCATCAACTAACCAACTTCCTCCAGTTGCTGGGATGGTAAAAACCTGGACAGCCCCGACCACAAGAGCCACGTCGCGTATCCGTCGAGCGGGAGCTTCGAGATGTCCAGCGCATGCCCGTCGACGCACCCGGTGCGCTTGCCGCAAGTCATGTACGAAGTAATGTGGGACACTCGAGAGTTCAACGACCCCTCAATCTGGCCTGAGGATGGTAGCCAGCCCTTCGTATACAGTATGGACGACCAAACCGGCTATGGCTGGCATGGTGACTACATGTTTGGTTGGAAGGGAGACGCCCTGCAACGCGCATTGGACGCTCGATGCTCCAACGACAAGTGCTCCCAGCTTCAGACCCAGACGCCGGCCGAGGCCGCGGCTTGCAAGAAGGAGCAGACCATCAAGGAGGATATAGACGGATGTGAGTGTCTCCATATAAGCTAACGACTTTGAATGATGCGTGATTGCTAACAGTATGTTCTTTCGTTTTAGGGCTGACTGAGCTGCCGAGCGTGACGATGTGAGATCTGTTTGAGGACGTTGTTTTGAGATATCCATTAGATTTTTTCTTAGCAGCTAGTAAATAGATATTTCTGCTAATAGATTAATTCATATTCCGGTAGATACTTCATGATTAATATGACTAGATGTTTGAAATGGAAAGCATGTTAGCCACAAATACTAATGCCTGCGAAAGTAATTCCCCATCTCTTGGGTGTAGATTATTAGGATATACTTTTACCAT
Source organism: Annulohypoxylon truncatum (assembly GCF_022578515.1). Taxonomy (NCBI): domain Eukaryota; kingdom Fungi; phylum Ascomycota; class Sordariomycetes; order Xylariales; family Hypoxylaceae; genus Annulohypoxylon; species Annulohypoxylon truncatum. The sequence continues at coordinate 842,798 of NW_025953798.1, read as the reverse complement.
GGCAAATTTCAGTCGCGTCAGCATAAACCTCGTGATGACTCCAAATTCAAGACTAAGTCCTTAAGTATAACCAACCTAGGCGCCACTCGTTTTTTGAATCGTTAACATTGGAGTTTGCCCCTGAGAACAGCATATTATCCTTGTACTTGTGACTGGGCGATACTTGTAAGATCAACATTCATACACGTAGTAGGCGCTTAAAAATGATCGTGATCATTCCCGCATAATTGGTCCGAAGCTCTGGTCATCGTTGACGTCATCCTGATTACCAGACGCTTCCATCCCGGAGTCGAGGAGTCTTCCACAGACGACGCGCAGATTTCGTCCGACGCGAACCTCAACTAGGACATTTCTCTCGGCGGTTTTGAAGTCTGTTATGTTGAGGATCTGTAGCTTGGGGATTCTCAAGCGTTGGCGGAGTTTATCCACAGCTTGCATAAGCCAGCAAAGTGTAGGGTCATTCTTGTCTGGAAGAATAGCATAACCAGCACCGAGTTGCGAATTCACGGCCAGGACGCTATTCATCTCGATAACGGGGAGAACGGATTGGTTAATCATGTGTTTCGTCTCTATTATGAGAATATCCGGTTGTCGCTGCCAGTGAGATTGAGACCATTTTGGAGCCCAGAACATACCCTCTAAGCTACCGTTTCTTTCTAAAGGGAAGCTCCAGACGTCTTCTCTCTCTTGGAGGTTTATTAGGAGAGCTTGCACTCCCGTAGCGTTCTCCTTCGCCTTCTTCTTCCAAGTTTGGACATGATTCCCAATATCCTCAAGTTTAGCGAGACATTCCGGATATGCCCTAAGGAGTTCCTCATGAATAGATCTGACCGTCTTCTTCTCCATAGCACCAGCCTCTATGAAGCGTCGTTGATCTTCGGTCAACTTTCGGTGCTGTACATGCTCGCTGGGGTTGTTAGACGGGGGATGGTTATGCTGTGGAACGGTCACGGCGAAATAGACTCCATCCTGACGTTTATTCATGACACAAGAAAATGGACAGTTGGTCTTCTTAGTGGTAGTCTTCTTAATTCCGATTGTTGCTTTAGATTGGAAACTCCCTGATTTATCGCAACGGATTAGATATCTGATATATTCGCCAGTACGTTTCGATTTGGCCTTCGCGTGTAAAACTACGGCATAGCCCTCTGCTGCTGCGTGAGCTTGCACCGCTCTCTCGCAGTCCTCTATTGTAGGGAATATGCCTTCCGCTGGAGGGGCTAGAGGCATCGTTCAAGAGGCAAATTGAAGCTGTCATGAGCTCAACCAGGTAATGATTCTTCCTGTGAACAACAAGAAGAAATGAGAGAAGAGGGGTTCAGAGTGAATGGCAAGGGCAGCTGTAATAATGTGCTAAGACCTAATTTTAGTTCCCTACCAGCCAGCTACCGTACATCCATGATAGTACGTTGGAGGCTACTAAGGCGGGGGCGGGGTTAGTCCTACCCCACCAAGCCAGAGTCGCTTGTATTATGTAATCCACTCACATCGGGGTTCCCCACATTTGACCCCTTTTCTTCTTTCCTCTTATTAAATAGAATTCATTGTTGATGCTGTTCTGTGACGAACAAACACTATTTGTTATGACACCGTTACGTTTATGCGCGGCCAATATCATGAGCTATCTCTCCGATAGTAACACTAATTTGTTGTGGGGTGTCGGAGCTGTGGTCCGCAGCATCGAAAGCATTGGCAGCTCTCCTGAGACTATTCCACTGCGTAAACGGTGGACGGTTCAAAGGTTGTACGGAACCTCGAATGACAGCAATGAATTTTGATTCTGGTACTTTAATCGCCCCCTTTCCGTAAAACCCACTTTCAACATACATCTCGCCTGATCCATCAATGAATATCAGAGCATTCAGAAAATTGATTGGCGGAGTCGTAGTTGTAATTGACACAGCAGCGTCCATCGCGATCAAATTGCAACAATTCATCGTGTGACTCCCCCATAAACATAGCTAAATGAGTGTCATCCGGTTCCGGAGGTAGCCAATATACTCCATGAAGGAATACAATCCACGCCCCAGTCCAATCAGGAGCAATTCGACCACAATTGATATGATCAGTAGTGACTGGCTCACTGGCTGGGAAGGTGTTGGCTTGGAAATTTTTGGAGCGCGGGAGGTAAGCGACACGATTGTCCAGGAACAGTACCCATTTTGTGTTCGATTCATTTAGCTGAATAGGCGGATTCGCCTCAAGTGTCAAGTCGTCCGGGCCAGGCGAGCAAAGATCTAAAAGCGTTCGAAAGGGGAATTCAAATGGGCCCCCAGGGTGCAACCATATAGGCCCGAATCGATTCGTTTGAGAGTGACTGCCCGTATATTGGGATGGCGGTTCGTCGCCTAAGTTATAAATCCCAAATCCGACAGTAAAGACTTTGAATGCATGTAAGGATCCTCTGCCGCCGGGCCATCGGGAGGATCCATACTCCCGGTATTATTCCAGAATTTATGGACCTTTGGAATTTTCGGTTTTGGGTTTTGCTTTACTGCCCAAGGAATTCCTATTATTTTATACGTTTATACATTTTTCAAAGGATAGGAGTAATACTGTGTGCATCAACTAGGAATATTATGACTACATCTTTCTGGGTGTGCGTTATTCAGTTGCTAGGACAAAACAACTCAGGTGCCACCCCCCTTTAATGAAAAAAAAGCAAATTAGAAAAGCAAATGTATCATCCACTACCTTGAATAACCACCTAACCTGAGTAAATCATTGCACCATATCTAAAAGTCTTGAGTCTGAGGTTCTCCATCAGCTCCTCTACGCAGAGAGGACAGTGGTAGCTGAGCCTTCTTAACCCACTCTGCGTCCATCTCCATGTGTCGTTTCAATAGCTTAGCAGCCCGTTTGCCAACTTCGAAAATGGTCCGTCGGTTGACTGTGAATTCGGTCTGGAATAGATGCTCATCAGGTGCATCGCACACAGTCCACCCATCATTTTCCGTCGCGTTTTCGGTGCCACTGCTATTCCCGCCAAAAACATAGTTCCTCTGAACACAAGGCTTCGATACTTCTGTATACCCCTCAGTCATTGCTACGGACTCAAGCGCATGATGATCGACGAGATCCGCGCTCCGCAGCTGGTTTTCGGCAATAAGTTCCTGGATATAGCTAGAGATATCATATGATATAGCTTCACGGCGGGCAGACGGCATGGGAACCCCATTTATATTCGCGCTCTTTTCCACCAAGTCCGGAAGAGTTATCCACTCTTTGAGCATGTTCTGAATTACCTTATCCCAGTGCTTGGTAAGAAACGCCGCGTTACGCATCTGTTCGGCCTTGACGTGTGGCGGCGGAGGTGCGAAACGGGCATTTTCAAAGCCAGGCGTCATGGATACATCGAATGGTTTCGGTATAAATACGCGGAAAGGGACTCCAGGTAAGGGGTCCTTGTTAGTGATGTGCATGGGACTCGAACCCATGCTGTTATAATAGTCTGAGAAAGCAACTGAATCGTTCTTATGTGATTCCTCGTAGAGTAATTCTATCTGCGAGAGAACATGTTGTGCTTGAGTCTCTATGAGTCGTGTAGCGACCTTGAGAGGCAATGCTGATAAGCTCCATATATCCCAGAACCCGATATTGAAAACCCACAGCGTCTCTCGAGGTGGGCTTCGAGGAAGAGGACTGGCAAGGAAAGCCTCAACTTGATGAAGAAGATCTTTATGGGATGGAACTGGATAGTTCTGGGCTAGCCAGGAGTAATCAAGCCGTGCAGTGGTGTCATCATCTCCCGCTGATGTACGAGCTAGAGCAGCCTCGAATAATGAATTCGATACGAAAGCACCTTCGTCACTGTCTGTGAGTGGCACATATGAAAGATAAGGGTTACAATTCAACTGAGTGACCAAAAGTTAGCAGTTGTCAATAATGTAGGCTCTCTTTTAATCATGAGTCTTACCTGTAGGCAAAGGATATCCGTCCAAGCCGAGGTAGGTCCATCAACTCTCCACGATACCCGATTTGGCGTGGCAACATCCCCACCCCCAAACACTACAATCCTTAGTCCACGGCCGCCTACATCCCCTCTTGCAGCCCCAGCAGTCTCGAATGTGACCCTGCGGTAACCAGGATTTGTAGTGACACTAGCAAAGTGCGAGGACCATAGGTATGACCCGAATAGTAATATAGTAGTGCCAACCGCGATCTGCGGAAGAAGCCTCAAAATTCCGCGAAGAGCTTTCGTCGTGCCAAAAGCTACGAGAGCCTTTAGTGTCAGCAGCTCGAATAGGCGACGTGTACCATGAGGTTTCTCTAGCACGTATTCCATAGTTACTATCTCCGGATCGGGAGTTTTCGAAAGGAGCGCAGGTACCTAGAATCTATTCTAGTTCATCGGTTAGGAATCCGAAATTAGCAGGATAATGAAGCTAATTGCCGTTGTGTAAATGCTGCCGGATTGAAATTAGTAGTTGCACGAATTGTAAAACAATAAAGTACGCCTAGCACTAACAAACACAGCAGGTAGGCAGTTAGGATATTTACCGACGACAGAATACTCAAACTGGGAGGTACGTCTTACAATTTAACTTCCGCATGCCCAACGGCGGTAGTAAAACGATATTTAGGACTGAGCGTCGCAGAACCAAGCCTATTGTGACTGTGCTCGAAACAAGCATGGGCGTTTCGAACATAGCGCGAGCTAACCTAGAAGTCTTGGGAAACGCTGGAATCGTATCTTCAGCACACAGGTTTGAAGGGAACGAGAGGGCGTCACAGACCTTGGAGTAATACGCTGCATAGTAGGTATGTAGTGTTATTTAGAGTATTCTAGTAGGAAGTTCCTTGGTCTAAGTCTAATGCAAAGTATCTTGGTATCTATCTTGGCGGTTTATAAGAGTAGAGATGGATGGATGGACGGCAAATTCCTAGGTAGATTCTAAATCCTTCCCAGGACGCCTTTTGGGGTGAAAGATTTCGCAGCTAAAACAATAATTCCACCAAATAAAACCGTCATACCACACCATATGGATACCATGGGGGACCCACCCACAGGCCACACCCCCCCGGGCCACCCCGTTTCTTATTAAAATATTTTAACTTTACTTATACCATTCTTAACAAATATTAAAGCTCTTTTAATAATTTTTTCGTGTATTTATAATTTCGAAAATAATTTATTTAATATTGTTTTTTTTAATTTTATTAATAAAGTTTTAATGGAATTATTAAATAATAAAATAACGGTTAAAATAAAGGTTTTCGGGGCTTTTAAACCTTACGAACCCCCCGATTTATAATTTAATGTTATATTATTAAAATTAATTTAATTAATTAAATATTAATATAATTAATTATATTAAAAAAAATGTTTTTAACGTTATATTTAAAATTATTAAAAATAATTTATTTATTTATATAATTATTTTAAAATATAATATTTTTTATATAACGTTATTTATATAAATAATAAAGCGGTTTTTTTTTATAAAAGTTTATATTTTTTTTAAATTAATTTTTAAGTAAAAAATTAAAATAATTAATTAAATTATAATATAAAAATATATAAAATTTATTTTCTCGTATTTTATAATACGAATTATAATTTAATATTATATATAAATTAATAATTAAAAATTTTTTATTAAGAAAAATTAAATTAAAAAGTTTATATATTAATATAAAAAAGTTTAAATTAAAGTTAATTATAAAGTTAAAATTAAACGTTTTAACGGGTTTATTTTTAAAGTTATATATTAATATTTTAATATAAAAAAAAAAAATTTAATTTTATTTTTTTTAAGTTTATTTTTAATTTTAATAAAAGTAAAATTATAATAAACCACGGTAAATTTTTAATTTAAACTTAATTAATTAATTAATTTAATATAAATATTATAAAATTTAATAATTTAATTATAAAATTTTTTAAAATTATTAAAGTTTTTTTAAAAAATTTATAAAATTATTTATAAATTTTTTTTATTAAATATATTAATATTATTAAAAAAATATTTAAACTTAAAATTATTTTTAAAAATAAAAATTTATAAATAAATTAATTTAAAAAAAAGTTTATAAAATATATTAATTAATATTTTATTACATTAAAAAAAAATTAAATAAATAATAAAATTATAATAAAATAACTTATTAATTATTTTATATTATAATTTAATAAAATTTATTTTAATTTTATAAATAAAGTTTTATTAATATTTAATAAATATAAAAATTATATAATAATAAATTTAATTTTTTTTTTATAAGTTTAATTTTATTTTATATTTTTCCGATTTTTTTTTAATTTTTAATAAATTAATGTAATTAATTTTTTTATATATTAAAATAAATTTATAATTATATATTATTTTAATAATATTTTATTTTATTATTTTTTTATATATACGTTTTATAAATTATAACTTTTTAATAACGGTTTTTTTAATATTATAAAAATATTTTATTAAAAACATTTATTTAATTTAAATAATTTTATTAATATAATTTTTATTAATAAGTTTAATTTTATTAAATATTATAATAAAATTAAAAAAAAAAATTAATTTTTAAAAATATTTAAGTTAAATTTAAAATAATAAAAAATTAATTAATTAATAAATTTAAGGCTTTTGTTACGGATCAGCCTTATCACCTGTAATGTCGCGAGGCTGTTCGACTTGCGATTCTTGTCTTTTGGTGGTTGTTGGCTCAATTGGCAGGTGATAGCTTCCACCCGCAGGCTCTTTGTCCCTGTCGTGACATAATCGCAAGTCAAAGGGCCCTAGGCACAGGGTTCGAACCAAGGTGGTGCCACCCACTTTGGTTCAAGACGACTTGATCTTAGAACTCCATACCTTCTAGTGTCTATAATATCCACGAAGCTGTAGCAGGGGAAACGGGTGGATGCCGTCCCAGGGAAACAGGTCGATGCTGTCCCATCGAGCCTGCTATAGCGGATTGAGAGGCTCCCAGCCGTGGATGGCTTCGGGGACGAAGCCTCTTAGAAGGGAGGGGTAGTGTTACGGATCAGCCTTATCACCTGTAATGTCGCGAGGCTGTTCGACTTGCGATTCTTGTCTTTTGGTGGTTGTTGGCTCAATTGGCAGGTGATAGCTTCCACCCGCAGGCTCTTTGTCCCTGTCGTGACAGCTTTAATATATTTTAAGATTTAAAAAAATAAAAAAAACTTAATATTTATATTTTTTAAAAATAAAAAGTTAATTAATTTAAAATATTATTTATAATTTTTTATTATAATTAATAAAATAAAGTTTTTAAAAATAATTAAGTTTTTTATTATTTAAATAATTTTTAAATTAATAACGTAAGTTTTTATAAACGTTAAATTAAAATTAACGTTATAAAAATTAAAAATTAAATTTTTAAAGTTTTAATTTAAAGAAGTAAAATTTAAAAAAAAAAAAAAAATCTTTAATCCGAACGTTAAATTTTTAATAATTTATAAAATACTTAACGAAAAATTTAAAACGTTTAAAAAAACTTTTATAATAAATTAAATAATTTTAAATTAAAATTCGGATAAAAATAATAAAAATAATAAAAAAAAATCCGAAATAAATAATATAAAAATAAATAAAACTTTTATAATATTAATTCGTATACGTTTAAAAAAAATAATTAAACCATTAATTAAATTTATAAATTAAGCTTTTAAAACGTTATTTACTAATATTAATTTTATAATTATTAAACTTTAATTAACTTAAATACAAGCACTTGAAAAGTGTGTATTTTAATGAGAAACGGGGTGGCCCGGGGGGGTATGGCCCATGGGTGGGTCCCCCATGGTACTTGGGAATAGCCTCCGTATTTGCTTACAAGCACCCCGCTCACCGGAGGGCCTATCAAAGCCGCGAAAGAGCTTAGGCCCATTCCCATTCCCATGTAGGTACCAAGGTCTCGGGGGTCCTTAGGGCATTCTGTGAAGGCTGCAGAGCCCCCTGAGATGACAGTCCCGGACGTAAATCCGATAGCAATAGAATATACTACCAACGCTGCAGTGGTTTCTGCCTTATCCCAGCATAATATGACAATTCCGGTACCGAAAGCACCAAATGCGAGTATGTTTAGCCGTCCAAACTTATCCGCCAAAACACCTGGGATGACGCGTCCGAAAGTAGAGGATGCGTTTATAATAGCAAGAAGGTAAGATGCGAGCGTCGGCTCTATGCCTCTCGAGACCGCGTACGTCGGGATGTAAAACAGCGGGGTGAAAGCACCAAGAAGCATGAAGAATAATGCCAGTGTCAATAGAAGAAATCTCGGCTCCTTGAAGGCCCTCCAAAGGAAGAAGGTCGTTGTTCGTGGTGGTAGGCGAGAAGTGATGGCGATGCACGCGAAACCTAGAAGGGGTATGGTGATAAAACCAATTATTCGAACTGACCAGCCAAACCCAATTGATGAGCCATTTAGCATCTTTGACAGTGCGATGGGGATGACGATGCCACCAACGGATGATCCTGCAACAGCAACGCCTAGCGCAGCCGCTCGCTTCTTACTGAAGAATTGCGACACTGCTGCCATAGCCGGAAATTGTAGAAAGCCCATGACACTTCCCAGAAGGACTCCCTGGGCTAGCATGAACTGCCAGTACTCTTTGCAGAGGCTGGTCATCATTATGGCAAAGACATAAAGGACTGCGGCGGGACGGATTACCTGTTCCCAAGTTAGCGGACTGGCCAGTACTAAAGATATTAAATAGATACTACGCACCCATGCTCCGAAACGATCAAACAATGGCCCACCGATGTTGCCCATTAGAAACTGGAGAAACACCGCCAGGGAACCGATCCAAGCCACCTTATCCGGTGATTGTTCCTTGAGTTGGTGTGTCAAGTAGTATTCTTCGAAGACCCCAAAAGCATTAGAGAAACCAAGAGCCGAGAAAAAGACGCAGCAAGCCCCGATAGTAACAAGCCACGCTCGAAGACCTCCGTCAGGGGCTTCTTCGAAGTCAAGCATGTTGGTAGGCGCGGTCTCCTGCCCGGGCTCAAAGCTAGAGACAGAGCCTTTCTCTTGAACTTCAGTTTCCGAAGAGGACATTTTTAACACGTTCTCGTTCGATTTATCCTTGATCGATAATGGGGGTTTGATGTCTAACTGCGAGACTCTGTTCGGTTGAATTTTGCTGTGAAGGGAAACACATCATGACTATGACTATCAACACGGAAATATATATAGAATAATAAGATTACTGAAACTATCTAGGCCTTCTGACTAGTTTTCCTAGTTTCGTGTAATGGCGAGATCGTGGGTAAGAATGATGGTGAACGAAAAGTTCAGGCGAAGAATTGTTAGGGTATTTCGGAGATAAAGAGATCGGGATCGGGGATCGGTCGCCGGATTCGGGAAATTCCCCAACCGAAGGAATGGGCGACTCATCTCACATCTCATGCTTACACCATTCACCATGAAACTTACCCACCTACATACCTATGGATTCAATTCATACCTCTCACAAAGCCAAGAAGAAAAGGTCCGGTTCAACAAGCGATAAACTATGGCCGAGCCCGAACGTCGGCGCAGAAGACCGCCCGTGTATGTTGCGATTGGGACCCCTTAAATTAGCCGTGCATAGTGCTGACCATAGCGGAACGCCGCAATACGTACAGCTCCTGCACCCTATGCAGAAGACGCAAGCTCCGATGTAGCAGAGAGAGCCCTTGCAGCAATTGCATAAAATCCAGGAGTGGGAATTGCGTCTATGAGAACTTCATTTCACATGCTCAACCTGGAGTTGAGCTCGGTCTGGGCCCAGCTTACTCAGAGTCTCACTACTCAGCGCCCACTACAAGCATCTCTAGCACGGCCACAGGAGTAACAGCCCCCAATCACACGTCCCAATCATCACCTAAGGCAGCCAGTTCAACGGCAGGCTCAACTCCTACCAGCTACTCTTCTCAAGAAGTCGAGTCCCTGAGAAACAGAATAAGGCAGCTCGAAGAACAATTGTCCAAAACAAACTTGACTCCTTCGCAACCGCCCGCAGATTCTAACATAGAGGCCATCAATTCACGTATCAGCGGAACCTTTTACATTCACCACGAAAACAACTTGACTGGCCAACCACGGGCTATATCGCGTAGTGTTACCCATAAAACCCGGGTATTTGGTCAGAGCCATTGGATTACAGGCTTTTCACTTGTACGTTCTCATGTTATCCACTAATAATCTGGGATGATTCGTAGATTTGACAAGTATTAGGTGCGAGATATAATAGGCATTTTCGAGCCTCATGTACGGGACGAGTCATCCAGGATCTCCGTTCTTATGCAAAAGTCCAAGTCTTTGGCAAGGGCTATTAAAGACCGGCGCTCTCCACCATGGCCTTCACTGCCAGTAGTAGACCTACCATCAAAGGATATTGCTGACGAGCTTGTCGACCGTTACTTTCGCACCGTTGAACCCATCTACCGAATTCTGCATATTCCTACTTTTAGGAGAGAGTATGCGGCACAATGGGTATCAACAAGCAATGAGCCCAATACGGCATTCCTAGTTCAACTGAAGTTAGTGTTAGCTATCGGAGCTACTACATATGATGAATTATTTTCTCTGAAACCTTCGGCCTTGAAGTGGGTTTATGAAGCACAGACTTGGATCTCCGAACCTGGATTCAAACATAGGTTAAATCTCCAGTATCTGCAAACCAATATCCTTTTATTAATAGCACGAGAATTTGTTGACGTCGGTCCGGACTTAGTCTGGATTGCCGCTGGCACACTACTCAGAACCGCAATCTACATGGGCTTGCATAAGGATCCCAAGCGACTTCCAACAATGTCAACTTTTGCAGCAGAGATGCGCCGAAGGCTATGGAACACTATTTTAGAATTATCTACGCAATTGAGTTTGACTTCAGGGGGGCCCCCGTTCGTTTCTCTCGATGGGTTTGACACCGAACCCCCCGGTAACTTCGACGACGAGCAGATTACGGCTGATGACCCCGTTCCGAAGCCAGAAGCCGAATTCACGCAAACATCTATAGCGATAGCCCTCCGCAAGACGTTCGCGGCTCGTCTCGCAATTACCAAGTTTTTAAACGATCACAGTTCTCGCGGTACGTATGGGGAGACGCTTCGGCTTGATGCGGGACTGAGAACAGCATACAAGTCTGTGCTTCGACTCCTCCAAGGCTACAAGTCGGGTTCCGGGCTACGGCCGTCAGAAACTGAAGTGGACATGGTGAGCCTCCTGATGAATCGGTACATACTATCCCTTCATAATCCATATTTCAGCTCTGCGATGCAGGAGGCAGCGTATGCCTTCTCTAGGAAAGTAATCATTGAGACTTCGATCAAAGTCTGGCGTGCAATGTACCCATCAACTACCACGACACTTCAACCGTCCCGTAACGTACCCTCTTCGAACTATCACGACTTACCGCGACTTGCTATCTGCGCTTCGGGTTTTTTTCGCATCATTACGTTACAAGCTAGCATTCTCATAGCGATGGAACTCATGGCTCAATTGCAAGAAGAAGAGATATTGGGGCCTGGGATAGTCCGCCAAGACTTATTAACTATAATGGAAGAAGCAAAGACTTGGTCCTGGAGGACTATCGAAGCTGGAGAGACTAGTATCAAGGGCTATTTCCTCGCGTCCTTACTAGCAGCCCATATCGAGGGCCGTATACAAGGTCTTGGCAAGGAGGAACTCCCCTCATTTCTCATAAAAGTTATAGAGGAGGCTGAAGAGAAGTGCATACCGAAACTAGAAGAAATGTTGGCTCGGTACCAGACCGAGAGTGCAACTAAGGAACTCGAGCAACCGCATATGAATACGGAGCCTCAGTCGCTGGGGGACTGGGACTTTTCAGTAAGTACCTACACGATCACCATCATGGCTTGTCAATCGCTAAGGAATTATTTAGATGTCAGATGCTCTTTTCGACTTTAGTAATCCGGATCCAATAAATTGGGCCTTTGGCGAAACCACGCAAGATCCGCTTACACTATAATGCGATTTATCACGAGATTTTAGTATGGCAACGAGTTATTTCGACGACGAATGGAGGCTTGCTGGTTTGATTCTGATATATAGATGGGCTTTTACTATCGAAACTGTACTCGAGGCCTGGATAAACGGCCAGGCGAGGAAGGTTTATTCTCCGACCTTCACAGCAATACTCTGAATCTTCCCCAAAGACTTGCAACATAGGGAGCACGATAAAGTCGGTCCCTTCTACATAGGAACACGTGGGTGGCTCAAACATACCATCTTTTCATCGGTTACGTGCGGTATAGCACGTTTCTTCGTCTCATTCCGCGTGTAACTCAATACTTAATAAGTGAGATCGATTTATTTCCTTGTCCTCGGACCGCCACTTTAGGGGTGCCAAACGGAACATATCTTGTACGAGTTGATAGTGTCACCGTGTTGATGATGCTAGTCGAATAATAACATTAAAAGAGAATCCCACACATTCTGCTATATCTCCCCTAGACCTCCATCAATCTTCGGTTGAGGATTGCCGATGATAGTCAATATGAGATGTCTCATATCACCTACTATCGGAAGATGGCGCTGAGTTACTTAATGGGCACATTATCGATAAATAGAGGGATAGTTCCATAATATTCTGTTACGATGGTGCTGTTTAGACAATCTAAGCACTCATTGTACGTGCTTTCCCCCCATATAACCTCCCGCCAAGTGGTACATACCCGGAAATTGTACAAGCATGGCAAAAAACCCCCAAAATAAGCGCGCCAATGCCATCCATATCCATACTATCTCGAAGCCCTATTTCAATCCAAAGAACCAGAAAAGAGTTTAGGAAGATAGCCCACCCGATCATTCGTACGTGACGTGGCACCTAGCCGTAATCCCCTCATATTTGAAGCAGCGAAAGTTGGCCGCCTGGTCGAAGACGGAGTTCTCGAAGCACGATTTACAGGCGTTGTAACAATCCGGCGGGCTATCCCAGTGGTGCCCCCAGGACTGGAAGTACCTCCTCGTATCCGGGCATTTGGTCATCTTGCTAATCCATTCCCCTAGTCGAACTTGTTAGTATCCCTTGCTTACGTTTTTTATTTTTTATTTTTTATTTATTTATCTTTATTTTCCAGGCGGCATAACCATAAAAGTGCACACGCCTGCACTGCTCCAGATGCAGACACGAACATGAGAAGGGAAAGGGGGGTGGGGAGGGGCGAAATAATGAGGAATGATACGCGGACGCAAACGCGAACGTACCTTTCTCTTGGAATTTCTTGTAGCAACCTAGCAGCCTCTCGCGCTCGACCGGCGACACCTTCTTTCCGCGGTAGAAGTTTGGTATACACCTAATATGCGACAGCCACGGCAGACCGGGAAGTCCCCCGTCGACGGTCACATTCCCTTCGTTTGCGGCGTCGTTAATCGATAATGCGAACGCGTACCCGTCGCCTTCTGTATTTTCGACCGCTGCAGAGGACGGAGCCGAAGCGGATGAAACAGGGGCGGCCAGGACTCCCGTACCAGCAGCGAGGGTCAGCGACACGGCGATAACCGCGCGCACGATCGTGGTGAAGCGCATGTCTTCTTGAAGATGATGTGTGGAATATGTAGTAACTAGTTGCTCGTCTCAGCGTTGCGATTCTACGCTGTGTTCTTCGGCTTGTCGGGATAAATCTAACTCGTGTGATATAGGGATTAGATAAAAAAGGAGGCATTTGCTTGTGTATTGTTGCTGTATGCATTGCGCGTTAGCTGGGCTATATATAATAAGTACGCGTCGGATATGGCTGGACACTACGAGGCTCCTTACTTTCGCCATATTTAAACTTGAGTTTTAAGTTGGACTTTTACTCCCTGGCTTTCTTGTTTAACGCCTCACACACTCTGATTCATCTAAATTCAACCGCCACTTGAATTCTAGGAGCGAGTTCCTGCTTCGTAGGCGATAGAGTTTTTAGGCGTACTGTATAGGTAGAGTTATATGATAGATCCCGAAATCTTATCCTACCTTATATTAGTACAGAAAGAAGCTGGGCTATCTTATCTCCCTTGTATGATCGAAATTTGAAGATAGCTCAATATTTCCTTGGAAATTTCAACTTACACTACTCGGTCTTATATTCAGGTACCTATCTCTTAGGTATCCAATCCCTTTTTCCCACCTACAACCAAAGCCACCTGTTTATAAGCTAACATCATGTTTGTTTATCCTTACCTCTAGCGGGGCTACTAATTCTCTCGAGCGATCGGTCGACGCCATCACCTCGCGATGGGAGGCTACGAGTAATATGATGAAGATTGAGAAGTGATCGATAACGGTCATGAGATAGACTACCGACGAAAAGCTACGCCTACTACTATTACGGAATCGAGACGAATGCGATTATAAGGCTTAATCTAGGTCAAAAATTGAATAAGCACGGAAAAGTCAACAATTGGGAACGCGGCAAGATATGAATGACATGTCAATTCATCGAATTCTCATTTCTGCAGTAATATGCAATGCGGCAACAGCAATAGAAGCTCATCCGCAGCATGCGCCATCCGACACTCAGCTGAAGGACCTACTTGGCCTCTTTTCGAGGTCACCTTGTCTGCGAGTAGCCACCTAGCCGACACAATGATCAGGATAGACCCTAATTATGGAGTCTCCTAAATCGAATAATCAGAAGGGAACTATGCCCTTAGAGTGCAGTTTCGAAAAGGGTTCTAGCGATGAGCATACCCTCTCTTAATTTCGGCGGCGAATTAAATCACCCAAATCAAGGCATCCAAGGGGTTGGGGAAATATCAATGGCATCCTTCTGACATTGACTCTGAGCCTACGCGTGCTCAGAATAGTCGATTTTTTTTCTTTTCCTATTCTTCCTCAGAGTCACTCTCTTCCTCACTTGATTCCGCAGCTCGGCTGTCCTCAACTTCATTGGGTAGAGGCTCTTGACTACCGCTCCCCCCTCGCTGAAGTTGGGCTCTGAGCTCACGAAGCTGCTCGATCTTGCGCTCTTGCTCATGCTTGTTCATTGGCTTATTCTTCTTCGGCTTAGGTGGCGCGCTTGTCTTCGGCTTGGGCTCGGGTTCTGCCGGTCGGCTGAATTCTGGCCTTCGCTCGATGGCCGTTCGAACCTGCGGGTTAGATTTGTGAATCAAGTCATAGAGCTTTCGGAGAGCATCCATGGATAGGGCATCTATGTCCAATTCCATTTCGCCATCGTCGTTCTCCTACAACCGAGTTAGCGCGATCTACACTAGGATGACGACTTCACAGCATGAATGCAAATGCAAACGAATGCGAAGGGTTACATGTTTGAGCACTTACGTTCTGACCTGTGTCTCTCTTGATAATCTCAACAGCGCGAGTGAGAGTGGTGCCATCGAGTTCGTTAATACCTTCAGCGATGACTGCCTTCTCCAGCGCTCCAACAGGCCGACCCTTGGGAACTGCCTTCTTATGGCCACTGTTCCCAGAGGCTTTCTTACCGGTCGTGGAGTTTCCGGCCGCTTTCTTGCTTGTTGCAACCGAGCCACCGCCGCCAGACTTCGGCTTACTCTTAGTAGCCTTCTTCTTCGACTTAGGCTTCTTCTCCCCGCTGTGCAACTTTGTTCTTTCCTCAACAAGTTTTCGTTGAAGCATCGACACCATCTGTTGTTGGATCTCAATCATGGTGAGATCTGGCTTCTTTGAGCCCAATAGAGTGTTGAGTTTGTCTTGTTCTTCATCTAATCGAGTTTGTAGGGTACGGAAAGCCTCATTGCCTTCATCGTCGTCACCATCTGCTTCGCTTTCTTCCTCTGAATCATGGGCACTTCGTTCAGGACTAGGGGCAGAAGCATTCGTCGTAGAAGGTTGCTCGGGAGGGTGATGCCGCTTCATCCACGAGTCTCTCTTTGCTAGCTCACCCTTGAAAAGCTCTTCGAGGCGCTTCGCTAACATCGTGACATCATGGCTCGGGCCGTTGAAGAGTTCAGCATTGTGGACGATCAGTCGCATATCCTTTTCAATGTCCTTCACATTCTTGTACTCGCCCTCGTAGTTCTTCTGCGTCATAGTAGCGAGATCCATTGGCTTTTTAACAACGCTGAAGTAGGTCGGTATGTTGAGGGCTACAGGATCGACGGGTGTGAGGAACCATTGATTAAGTGCGTAATGCTTGCCTTTCTTGACCTCGTCCAGGACCACTTCAAAGAAGCGCTGCTCCGGCTCCAGCTTTTTGCGATTGGCTGCGGCGTAATCAAGGTCGCGATTCTTCGGTGGGTGGATCGGTCGCTTCGGCCTGTCACTGTCCTCCCGTGTAGAATCGCGACGAATTTGAGGAATCCCATTGGGAGGGATTGCAAAAGCCGGGGCCGAAGATGAAGGAGCTGATTGTGTAGCTTGTGCGGGTGACGCACGCCTTGGTTTCGGGCTTGCCGCCTGTGGGTGCGGCTGTGATTGCGACTGTCGGCGTGGTTGAGTGGCCGCCCGAGGTTCCGTATGGCGTGTTGGGTGCGCTTTGCCTTTCTCAGGTTTCGCAGGCTCTTCCAACTTGGAGATCTCCGGTAGGCGCATGAATATCGTGTCTCTGACCATCCCCGCAGCCATAGTGATGGCATTCGATTCACCGTTGAATGCGAGTGAGTTTTGATACAACAACTGAATATCCGCCTTCAATGCACCATAATTGGCATACTTGTCTTCACGTAATTTTGCCTCGAAGAGAGAGATATCCACGGGGTTCTCTATCTTTGTTCTGTAGTCTTCCCATAAACCCGGCCACAATTTCTCAACGGATTGTCTAAAATTGAGGCCATTCTTTGTCTTCTTCACACCTGCTAGAATCTGTCTGATTTGGCGGTTCTGGAATGGTGTGATGACCTGGTCGTCTGGGGCTTGGTCCATGGATTCACTGGGTCCTGGTGCTGATGACAAAGGGTCTGCGACAACAAGCGAGTCTGATGTTGGTCCACTCGCGTCCTCTTCTGTTTTTGCCCGCTTCGGCGCTCTTTCCTCAGCTGCATCCTCTTCACGTTCTCGCGAGACTTTAGCTGCTGACATAGGCTGATCGGCCATAGGAGTATCGACTTCAGCGGCAGGCACATCAGATTGAGTAGCCTTGATGTCCAACTTGGCAAGACCGGCTGACGGTTGACTTGCTGCATCTTGAGATGATGTGGGCTCCGTCACATCATTGGCCTCGGGCTTATCCTGGGCGCCATTTTCACGGTCAACCTTTGGCTCCTCATCTGGCTGCGCCGCAGGAGTGTCCACATCCATTGATTCGCCAACATTCTCAGGAACTGGGTCTTCCACTGCTGACTCCTCAGGGACACGAGGTTTGTCAGATGTCGAGGAACCTGCAGTATCTCCCTTTGCCACCTCAGATGTAGATGTAGGTGAGTTCTTCACAGCCGACGTACCATTAACATCGGCCATTTCGACATCGGTTGAACTTGGAGGGGCTTCAGTCGACTGGTCTGGAAGAGTGCCGTTAGCGGCGAACGCTTTTTGGTTCAATGAATCATCAACAGTCGACTCTGCTGGTTCCGCTTTGCCGTTAACAGTGGGTTTCTCGTCGGCCTTGGGTTTGTCTTCTGAATGTCTATGGGGACTAAATTTAGTGTGCTAATTGCAAAGGGCCAAGTGGGATATGCTCTTACCCATTGACGGGATGTATGCTTGTGTCGTCGTTCGACTTTTCCTCACTTGGTGCAGACTCTGTGCTCTTCTGAACAACTGGTAGTGTTTGGGGTTCTTCAGTCGCCATGACTGCCATCCACCTCTGAAGAACACGGGATCACAATCAGCTGATAATACGATTGGTACCTCGGGGCAAAAGGTTCAGTTATTTTGTCGTGAGCCTCGAGAAGTGTGCCTAAAAGAAAAAGTAAGGTCAGATTTGAAAAAATAGCCACACTTTGGTAATGTGACGTGAATAACAACCAGTGGCGCATCGGGAGTGAGCACCATCACAACTTTCCAGTACTAGGTACGTGAAGCTTTAGGGATAAAAGGATCAAAGGTGATAAGAACCTCGAGATAAATATTGCGATTACTTACCTTTCAAGACAGGCAGTGCAGAAGTCTCGGTCTCACTAAAATCTCAGTTAGCGATGATTGCGATTGCAAGTTCATAAAGATTCAAAAGAATTGTGATCGGATGTGATAATAATTGGATGAAGCGCAGTTCGAAAAGGATGAATTTGATGTTGTTAAATAGGTAGAAAGTAGGAAGTAAACCCAACGATTTGCGATATGGGTAGGCGCTTCTGTTTGTTTTGCGCCGTTGCTGTCGATGAAGGAGGGCTAATGACGGTGGTGCTCGTCGCTCCTGCTCTAGACTACCCAGCCTTGCGAAATGCGACAACCTAGCACTGTCTGGGAGGGGGTAATCGCAAGGTCGCTGACCAATTGGAGGAAGGTTGGATTGGATAAGACTGGGGATTGAAATACACTAGTCGTAAGGAAAGGGAGAGTGTGCTTTTTATATCAAGTCCTTTCGATTCCGGTAGTCATCTTACGATATTAATCTGAGATTAACACCTGCCGGCTTATTTTATGAAACTTTCGAAGTCCTAGCCATTAGTGTGATCAGATTGTGCGAAAGTGGCAAGGCGGGAAGTATCGCTGCAGCTGTGAATGGCGCCCTTGTTTTTTTCCTACCTACCTAGGTACATCATCTAAAACCATCGTTGGCGTAGAGAACCGAGACCGCAACCATTAATCCGAAATCACAACAGGCGGCTGCCCGTGGATATGTTGGCTTAGAGCGCCATAACAAGCAAAACAGAATGAGGTCGTCGTGTGTATGTTCGACTTGGACGAAGAGCAATATTGGAGATAAGGGCGAGACAGATAATAGTAGGGAAGGGGAGAATTGTGTAGGAAGGTAAGTGACGAGACAGCAAAAGAACTTGGATCTACTAACCTCCTTAAATCTCTAGATATTAAGAACACGACGGCTCCAAGTCAAGTCCCGTATCTTGAAGATCAGGAGTTAATGACTAGAGGTGTGTAGAGGCGAAGTATGTGCGCTGAGATGAGGCGCGATGAGATGAAGTCCTCTGATACGCGATGGGTGAGGATTAATATGAGAAGGCGTGGTGAGTGTGTAACGTGCAGTAAGAAGCGCGTTTGCGAATTACAACGTCAGAATAAAATGGTGTTTGGTGCGGTGAACTAAATCAGACCAAACGAATGACGAAATAAACGAGGCTTCAATACCGTAACCGTGGCTACTAGGCGACGATGAGGCTCACGACTGGGGCGATGAGGCGCGATCGCGACAGCGGCAGATGGTGTATGCACGGGTGGCCAAAGCGGTAGTGGTCGCGATAGTTGCGCGGTACTGCCGTTTTGGGGGAAGGATGGGAATGAATAAAAACTTAAAATATTAAACAGCGAATCGATGCGCAGCCTTGCACTTAAGGGAAAATAAGGCAAGACAAAATATTAAGCGTGAGAGAGAGATGGATGAAAAAGGTACCTCGGTACTTTTTGTCGCGTGGTGCGCGTGCGGCGGCGGTAGTAGTAGTAGTGAGTAGTGGTAGTGGTTGTGTGGTGGTGAGGTATGAAATCAATTTCTGAAGATGCGAGGCGGTGTCGGTGATCGGAATATTAGAGGGGGGGTTGGGGTTGGGCAGAAATGGAAAAATAGGAGGAAGGGTTGTAAAAAAAATTCTCGGGAATCAGAGGTCTCTTTTTTTCTTCGTCGCGAAAATTTCTGGATTGGGGCCACTTTCCTATTTGTAGAACGCGCCTTCCCGGGCTGCGAAATCACGGTTCGCCATTACTGGGGAATTACGACAAGGATTACAATGGGGAAACGCCCACTGTGATCGTAACAAAGAAGCTCATAGCAAATCACGTTGCCGAGATACCAATATGTGGGTCCCTTTGAGACATGGATCGGGGTACACACTTCCCAATTCCCAAGATTGTAACCAAGTATACCTATCCATCTAAGCACATTGTGTGTGCAAAGGTTGAAGGTTTGTGTAGAGCTCCTATAAATGAATCGGGGACAAAATGGTCACCTACCGCAGCTGAATTGACGGACAGACTTGAATCTAGATCTAAATCTTGTCAGATTCTTTTTCTATAATCCAATCTCTTTAATATGCTCGTCGGATTCGGTTTAAGATGGTTGCGAAACAATCTATTCCCATTAACTGTGAGGGATAGATTCGATGTGTACCTATGTAAGCGGTCTCGCTGATAGCACGCAACATTGAAGCAACGAAGGACCCGGTGCTCAAAAAGATTTTGACGAGAAATATTGTTTGACGAGCTAGATACGAAGGACCAATCAGAGTTTGAGCGCAATGATGGTCTTCCGGCGACCGTCCAATCGTGACGCGTAGTGCTTTGAGACCCATGCTCGTTTGAAATGATGGAAGCCACCGGGTAGTCTCTTTTTGATGGTTGCTGCTACCCGGGCGTGAAACTAAGGATAGTTCCTTCATTGTTGACTCATCAAGGAAGATATTCGGATATTCCGTTTTGGCCACTGGGTGCATCAATCATCACATGATCCAGGTTCCGGAATAGCTTAGGTAATGTTAAAATGCCGCTGTCGAAGATCCTCCTTGTTTTCAACAAGACGGCGAATTAATCGTGTTAATTGTGGCTTTATCGAGGGAACAAGACAGAATCTCGAGGACCTTATCCGTTCAAGCTTCAGTCCAGGTAATCGTTTCGTATATGGGATGCTGAATACTCGGATCCGGCACGATTGTAAAAAAACCGTACAAATAGAACAGGTTGGCCTCAATAGAAAAAGTTGCGGTGGAGAGAAATTTTGCAGATGAGTCCCATTCAATCCGAAAGACTTAACGGGGCACTGGAGCTTTGAGTTGGGGCGTACAGTATGAATCATAGATACATCCCTCATACACACGC
Source organism: Annulohypoxylon truncatum (assembly GCF_022578515.1). NCBI lineage: Eukaryota > Fungi > Ascomycota > Sordariomycetes > Xylariales > Hypoxylaceae > Annulohypoxylon > Annulohypoxylon truncatum. The sequence continues at coordinate 822,004 of NW_025953798.1, read as the reverse complement.
CGCGCTTGTACAAAGCACTTGGAGCCAGAATTTTGCCAGCTGCTGCACTTATTCTACGTACCTGGGCCTCATTCATGGTCCATGCGTTTTTCGGCAACGGAAATACCAGCCGCCTATCATACGTAACTAGATACTCGATAACAAGTCCCATAATTTTGATGTTATCAGTAAAAGAAAAAAAAACCTACGAGAGGTAGCTTACCAGTAAATCAAATACTCGCGTGCATAGTACGAAAGATTTTTAAAGATTTGCGCTGTCGCCCTTGACATTTTTACAACTCGGAATTATTTATTCAGGTTCTAGTCTCTTCAATCCATACTTCATACTCGTCTTTTTCATCTTTCTGCAGCAATTTCAATATTGCGTCTTTGATATCCAGACATAATGTCAACCAAACGAAAACTGCCGACTAAGATTACTCACCCAGTCGTTAAGCAGGACGCAAATATACCTTTGAAGGCCAGCATCAACGAGTCCGAGACAGCTGTGTCAGTTCCGGACATTTCAAAGGCAAACGATGTTTCGGCCGAACAAGTAATAGAAATCTCGAGCGACTCGGGTAGCAGCGAGTACGACTACACAGACGACGAGCGAGATGCTGGTGAAAATGCAAAGTTAGACGACATGCCAAAGTCCGAGGTTGAAGCGCCCCAGGGCCAATCTACGATAGGGAATGCGCTACAATCACGAGAGGAAATCAACGGAGGAGCCGATATTGACATGCCGTCGCCTAAGCCAGCAACCGATGGCGAATCTGACCAAGAATCTACGCAACCCACATTCGGCGAACTCGCCCGCGCACACGATACCATTGATGTCCCCGCCGCGATATCTACACAATCGCCTACTCTACCCGCTCCAGGGAGAGCTCTGGCTCCCCCTAGCCTTTCTTCCCTCGGGACTGTTCTGTCGCAAGCACTCCGCACCGATGATGCGGATCTTTTAGAATCTTGTCTTCACACCAATGACCTGACTACCATTCGCAACACCATTCAGAGGCTTGACTCCACTCTTGCGGGGACATTACTTATTAAACTTGCGTCTAGAATGCACAGGCGCCCAGGACGAGCTGGTAGCTTAATGACATGGGTGCAATGGACCTTGGTCGCACACGGAGGTGCATTAGCAACTCAGCCTGGATTAGCCAAGAAACTCGGCGAACTACATCGAGTATTAGAGGAGCGATCAAGGGGCCTAAATTCCCTGCTCGCCTTGAAAGGAAAACTTGATTTACTCGAAGCGCAAATGGAATTACGCCGCGGCCTGCAACGAAATGTAGACTCTGACGACGACAACGATGATGAAGAAGGTATCGTCTATGTGGAGGGAGAGGAAAGTGGCGCAGAAATAGTCAACGGGGCTATGGACCTAGATGATGATGACGACGAGCTACCGGTCACCAATGGCATAGCTGAGGATGACTCGGAAGACGATGAAGAGCCAATTGAAGAAGATGAGGTTGAATTAGAGGGCCAAGAAGAGCTAGACGAAAGCGACGTAAACCATGAAGACGTTGAGTCAGACGAGGAGGATAGTGAACCTGAGGTGGCAGAACCTCAACGACCGGTAAAACGGACAAGAACAAAACGGAGATGAGTCTTCTGACAGATGGCTCTGAACAGATGATTTCGACCCAATTCACGCGATACCCGTTTCTTCTGAATACATTGCTGTCGCACCAGGTCTTCATGTTCAATTTGTATACATTAATTGATATTTGGGGTGTCTCGGATATCATTCTTGAGGTTAAATTCCATGGGACGTGGTGCCATTAGTACACAAGTACATATGCAGTTCTACGGATTGAGGATGACAGTGAAGCTTGAATGTTTCCATAAGGTGTAATTACTGATGGCTAAGCTCGTAGCTTTGTTTAGGAACTTGAATCTGTGTTGGTGTAGGCAATCCAATGCCTGTGATAATATGCTTATGAGGAGCCTCTATCATCGAAATTGTGTTAAGAAACCGTTGTACCTAGGTACCAATTAAGCGGGATCAATGGCAAGTAAAAATCCGCTTACATCATGTACAGTTTCCCAGTCGGGGAAGCTAGGTACATTAGTAGTGTACAACCCTTGTCGTCCCCGGTCCGTCATACCCAGGTACCTATACTTAGGTGCTTACTAAGCACGGCAAGGCATATCGGGGCTTATCTAATCGATTTGTCCCCATCCAAGACTTGAATTACCTAGTTCGTCAGAGCGCGTCTTCCGAGTCCAAATTATTTCGTGTCAAGAATTCTGCAGAAGTTAAAGGAAAAATTGGATTGAATCGCTTGGTTGTTTATTATTTTTTCCGTCGAATGGTTCTTTAATGTTTCTCTAAGAACCCTCCATTCCTTCTTTCGTCCTCTGTCCCCAACTCCGGTCGTCATAATGGTTGAGTGCCCAATTTGTAAGAAACAAGTCCAGTCCCCGAAGATCAACGAACACCTCGATCAAAGATGCGAAACTTTTATTATTGATCCCTCAACGATATCCTCCTCTCCTCACATGTCTTCAACTCAGGGAAACACCGTCGTGTCGGCATCGCAGAAACGGCCTGCATCGAGCTTTTTCCAAACCCCTTCTGCCAAACGTCAACACTCGATACCCGCCAAGGTCGCCACACCCCTAGTCAACGGGAATACGGGAGCAACAAAACTAAACGGGGGCCTCAAACGCTCATTCGACGAGGGACCGGGCGAGGAATCACCTTTGCAGAATGGGGGCAGTAGGACGGACGACGCAGCACCCCCAGAGACCGGGCCGATACTAAAGAGGACGAAGACAAACAGAGCAGCCCCCTTGGCCGAGCGCATGCGACCTCGGAATTTTGACGATGTCTTCGGACAAGACTTAGTCGGCCCGCATGGTGTTCTACGATCACTAATCGAATCCGATCGAGTACCATCTATGATATTATGGGGTGCTTCGGGTACGGGCAAAACCACTATCGCACGTTGCATCGCAAGTATGGTCGGCTCACGGTTCATCGAGATGAACGCGACAAGCTCGGGAGTGGCAGAATGCAAGAAAATATTCAATGACGCAGCAAATGAGTTGGCACTAACTGGTCGGAAAACGATAATATTTTGCGACGAGATACACCGCTTCTCGAAGTCCCAGCAAGACGTGTTTCTCAAACCTGTTGAAGCAGGCACTATTACGCTCATCGGCGCAACAACCGAAAATCCAAGTTTTAAGATCGTCAACGCGCTGCTTTCGAGATGTCGTACTTTCACCTTACAGAAATTAACGACTACCGACGTCCAACGTGTATTGATGCGAGCATTACAAGCTGAACTCTCCATCACATCATCGCCGCCATCCTCCCTTCTTGACGAGGAACTAATAACCTACCTTGCCAACTTCGCCGATGGTGATGCACGAACGGCACTCAACCTATTGGAACTAGCTATGTCCTTATCAAATAAGGAGGGAATGACAAAGGAGGGTATGAAGGCATCGTTGACGAAGACCTTAGTCTACGACCGAGCAGGCGATCAACATTACGACACAATCTCCGCATTCCATAAGTCAGTCCGGGGCTCTGATCCGGATGCTGCACTATACTACCTAGCCCGCATGCTTCAGTCGGGAGAAGATCCGCTGTTCATAGCAAGACGTATGGTTGTAATCGCATCGGAAGATGTCGGGCTCGCAGATAGTTCACTTCTCACCCTAGCAACATCGACCTACACCGCAACTCAGCAAATCGGTATGCCAGAGGCCCGCATACCTCTAGCCCACTGTACGGTAGCACTCACCCTCGCGCCAAAGAGCACACGCGCCTACAGAGGATTAAATAACGCCTTCGCCGCTCTAAAGGAACCTGGCGTGGCGGCATTACCCGTGCCTATTCATCTACGAAATGCGCCGACGAGGCTTATGAAGGAGCTCGGATACGGAAAAGAGTATAAATACAATCCCAATTACAAGGATGGAAAGGTGAAGCAGGATTACCTTCCTGACGCACTACTTGGACGCACGTTCCTAGAGGACCGGGACTTGGGTACTGAGTTAGACTCTGACTTGGTCATGGAAGATGCCTGATTCTGGGGCGAGCACGACACAAAAAATGCACAGTAGGATTCAACTCTGGATTCTGCGTCTATGTAATATAAAGTACATTAGACATTCTGGATATGCCTGGCGTGGATTGTACGATTACTGAGATTAAAAGGATACCCCGTGCACAAATAGCCACCCGCGATCAGGATAACTAAATAATGAAAAGTTATCCATCTATAAGAGCAACCTTCCAGCAATAATATGGCGAAACGATTGAAGTGAGTGCACCTAAAACCGAAGTGGGCACTTACAAATACCCACGTATCTCGACAGCGAATTGCTCTATGACACGAATAATCTCGATAGTGACAACTATACCTTCATCTACCCAAGAACCACATTACTTTCTAGACCCAGAGCAGCGAAATGCCAATGAGTTCTGTCAGGGCCTAACTCTAAAGGTGACTAGTCCGCTAAGTTTTCCTACCTAGTTAGCTGTCATTGGCTAAAATGCCATGAGACATTCCAGATTTGGTAATTCTTGATGCATGGGTCTAGGCTTCGTGTTACCAGGCGAAACTCTAGCTTCCCCCCGTAGTTCGAAATGAAGTTAGGGCCAGGCGCCTGCTCTTTTCGTAGTCATACGAAGTTACTGTCCCAGTTATTGGTTTATCTAGATGTTATCCAGTCTTCAAAGATCCACTGATACATGGCATTTTCAGTGAAGCCGTCTGAAGAATATGGTGAATACCTCACTAACTAGGCGATTACATGGCTACTCAGTAAGTTGCCATCTAAGTATGATCAACCACTCTTTAATACGAGTATCTGATTGATTCGCATTGTATATCTATAAATTAGAAGGATTGCGCGTTACTTCTGAGTCTCATAAAAAAACAGTAACTCAAATAAGGGCTTGGCCTAGAGACAGATCTAAGTCTCCTTGCGGTATACAGTTCCCTCTTAAAATTCAGAATCTCAGTTGCCATGAACAGGTCAGTTAAGTAGGTAGGTATGTAATTTCTAAGCTCGTATGCCTCTTGTTCCTAAATCTCTACATATATCAGGCACACTGCTTACGTATGTATAGATGCAATTGAATGCCGCAAGATAAAAGTGATCTCGATATCGAAAACCTCATGTGGGGTTAGATGCGCCATGATCGTAGATCATGAAGTATGTACCATATTCCCCTTTACCACCATACTCCGTGTCATCCTGGATAACCCGTTCGACCTCCTTAAATCCAAGCCGTTCATAGACACCTCGACCGGCCTTATACGACATCACGAATATCGGAAGACCGATTTCTTCCGCATGCCTGATCCCGCTCTGAACAAGTGCGGTGGCAACCCCCTTTCCTTTGTTCTCGGGATGAACAGCCAGATAATCGAGTTCTAAACACCAGTCAGTGGCCGGGTCTGGGTATTTCCATCACCTCGAGCCATATATCCGTCCCCTAGATAAGGTACTTACTAATGTATGACTTCTCCGACAAGATACGGTCCATCACAACATCATTCTTATCATCAATGTGCCTCATCTCCTTCCTCCCGTTCCACCACGCCGACTCCGCCAGCTCCTCGAACCGCCTCCTCTCGTCGTCCCCGACGTCGGGCGCCTGCGCCGAAGCCCACTCCGGGCTTCCGTCCGCGGCGGTGGAGCGGCCGGCGGGCAGGATCCAGCGGGCGTACCCGACAAGCGCGCCGGTAGCGGGGTCCACCGCCTTCTGATGACGTGTCACCTCGCGATCTCTCAGGAGCAGGCGCGGGTACCGCTTTTCGCCCTGCTTGATGAGGAACTCCCGAGTGATTTCCTTCGGCCAGAGAAGGATCCACGTCGGGTCCTCCCAGAAGGCGCTCATGTTGTTGCGGGCTAAGGCCGGGGCGTCGGCGACGGTGCAGCCTTCGATTTTCCAGGATGCCATGGCTGTGCGACGACGTTGTCACAATTGATATGAAGCTTTCAGCGGCATGCATGTAAAGGTAGCCTGGTGGTTTACCTAGCGAGAGTGGTTTCTTGTCTGAATGCGGTTGGAGGGGTGAGCTGATTGATTATAGGTGAAGGGGGGAGATGTCATTGAACAATTCTACTTTTTATGCAGGAACCCGGTGGTTATCTACCAACCATAAATACCCAGGAGGGCAGGCGATAGCAAAGAGACCATCGGGCTTACTAGGTACAAATCTGGTAGGAGATGTTGCGTGATCTACATAAGGTAGCATTGTCCGTTCTACATATGTAAGGGATTATGTCATTATTTCTCATGTGATATGCATGACAATTCTAAAGTCGTCTACGTAACACTTGATTGAAAGCTACCGTATAACATATATGGGCAGATTTGGCAAGTAGTAGTTATCAACTATCTTCCTAACGAGTGTCCTTAGAAGCCTACTAACTCCTCCGTTCGTCTACTTCATCCAGCAATTGCTCGATACCTCCAAACACCACCAACTCACAACTGCTTGAGCAGTCATGCGAAATCGTATAAGGTAAGTTGTGCCCGAGGCGATTCAAGGAATCATATCGCCCCTCAATATATATCATTCTGTATGACCATTCAAGCTCAAGGACTGCGCCTACTCAGATTGAGTAGCATCGTAGGTAGCGTATTTGTCCTTCGAGCGCTTCTCAACCTGAGAGGCGTCGTATGTTGCGTACTTTTCCTTGGAAGGTTCTCGCTTCTCAGCCTGAGTGGCATCGTATGTTGCGTACTTTTCCTTAGATGGCTCTCGGCTCTCCACATACGAAGCATCGTAGGTAGCGTACTTATCTTTGGAGCGTTTGTCTATTTGAGTCGCGTCATAGGTGGCGTATTTATCCTTGGAACGTTTCTCGACGTGGGAAGCATCATAAGCATCGTACTTTTCCTTTGACGGTTCTCGCTTATCTGCCCCTTGAGAAGCGTCATAAGTGGCGTACTTTTCCTTGGAACGCTTTTCCGTTTGAGTAGCGTCATAAGTAGCATATTTGTCCTTGGAGCGCTTCTCAACGTCGGAGGCATCGTAGGCATCGTACTTTTCCTTGGAAGGCTCACGGCTGCCAATTATGTTAGTCTATAGTTCCTTATATTATATTAGTTAGAAAGGTCTATAAACGTACACAACAAGGGAGTTGTCTTGAACTGGGAGTGCCAGTGCCGTGGAAGCAAGAGCTCCGATGATGACAATAGAGGCTTTGAAGAAATGCATATTGCGTGAATCAATGTTATGTGAGTATAAAGGTACTAAGTCAATGGTATATCTTTGGGATGCCGATGGTATGAGTTGAACTGTTGCGGAAGTTGTATCTTCTTAAGTCTTGACTTGGGAGAGAGGAAAGAAAACCTCGTTTCTCATAAATACCTCTCTGCGTATGATGAGTGGATCTCTATAGTCAATAGATTTCACCCGAGATCATATTTTCATTCTTGTTCTCTGAGTCTGCAAATCACGTAGTCCAGGAAGCCAAATTCGCAATCAATTGCTCCCCTTAATAGCCGGTTAGAAGACTTAGGCCTTAGACCGTATATGCAATGCAAGCTTTGCAGATATCACAGTCACTAATGAGTAGGTAGGACTATCGTATCCTTGTCTACCTAGGTAAGCATGTAGTTGTCCATCACATGGTACAGTTTTAGGATTTCGGTAGTTGTTAGCTCTCTATCGAACCTCTACCGACGAACAATGCAGCTATGAATAAATCTCAAACTAATACAAGAGGCTTGTCGGCATATCAACTCGCTAGGTTCGCCTAAATGTAGAATCCTATCGTTGCGCAATGTAAGACTCACGTTGCCGGGCAAAATAATCTGTAAGCCTTATTGGTGTACAAAGATGCCATCACGTAAGATCTATGGCCCTATGACCAAAAGTTCCATCAACTTGTTATTGTTGATGCTGAAGAGATCGCTTGTGAGCGTTCAGGGGTTAGATGTCATCATGCACACTAAAGCTAAGACCAATCATATGTAAGCACCAAGGATATAGATATGCTTAAACTAACTTCACCGGACTATAGAAATCTTGAATGGACTAGTACAGTACCTACTAAGGCACACTTATAACTTATTCGATCCTCCACATCTTCACGGCCCGTCATCCGGTATACTTAACGCCGTATTCCTGCAGACCAGTGAACCAACCAAGCTTTCAATGCCGACACCTCCTAGCTCCCGCCGCCGAAGGCCAAGAGCTTGGCAAAAATTGCGTGATGGGCCAGCTCTACAACATCCACAAGCTTCAGGCCTAAAATCTTACCACATATGTAACTCCAATGATAATTTCATCGTGTGGCCCATAATTCAGTCACGTAACTAGGTTTAAACGATTCCATCCTGAAGAGCACCAAAAATCATGCATGGTTGAAAATCACTAGTGAATCAGATATAGGAAGTCATAAAATACGACTTGTAGATGGCGTGATCACCAGAATTCTGGTACGAGTGGGGCTTGTATAGCTTCTACAAGCATCGGCGTAGAGTCTCACCTGTTAATTTTTGTACTGTCTGCGGATCAATAAGTCCTTGATTCTATATACAGGTAGATCATAACATATTAAGCTTGTGGAAAGAAACTAGAACTCAAGACTTTATGTCTACCTAACTAGCCCCCTTCCCCGTCTTTCCCTAGATCATCCCGCCTCAAACTTTTACAATACCTATCTATTTGAGTCTGAAAATCCCAAGTCTTTCATTCCAAAGATGGGTTTCCAGCCCAAAGAAAAGGCATATGAACCATTGGTCTCAGATGAGACAAGACCCTCACAAAGTTCCGATGGCCTTGAAAGTCAAGGCGAAGACAGGGCTATGCTGTCACGACATTTCAAGCAGCGACCTTCTCGCTTTGCTTCTTGGGCAAGAGCAGGAGGCAAAGTTCTTGCAGCTGTCAACACCGTTCTCTTAATTAGCATCATCATTGTGCTCTCGCTTTCCCGTCACGAAAGGAGTGGGTGTTCGGAAGTTGAGTGCGCTGCTAAGACTTCACACTACTGTAAGTATGTGAACAGATCCGGGAGAGTATACGAGACTAACAGTAGCAGCTCCGCTTCTGGAAAAAGATGCCGGAGTTATAGAATACGAGACCCGTAGGTTCCGAGGCGCTCTCGAACACCAAAGTATTTACAAGGGCACGCCAAACAAGGCACTTGACGAAGCTTGGACAGTTCTTACACACAGTAAGCCCCCTTTGCCGGCCTACGACCTAAATCCAAATCCGGCAAAACTTACATGACTAGTGAACAATTCCGGGGTGAGCGGCGATGTTATCGACAAGATCGGAAAATCGCGGATAGCCGTTAAGTATCCAGAGTCTCAAGGGGGTAAATATGATGTCGGCATTGAAGTGTTCCACCACATGCACTGTCTGGTATGTCGACCTCGCGCCATAAGCACCCGCTAAAAACTAATTAAAGCAACAGAATATCATCCGCCAGTACACATATAAAGAGTACTACTTCAAGCCGGAGAACAGACCAAACAGCTTTACTGATCCTGAGCACATTATCCGCGCTCATATCGATCACTGCATTGAGATGTTGCGCGAGACTCTTCTCTGCCAGGCTGATGTAGGTATCATTACTTACAACTGGGTTAAGCCCTGGGGCATATATCCAGACTTTAGCACAGAGCATAAGTGCCGCAAGCTCGACAAGATTGTGAAGTGGGCTGATAAGAATGCTCTGCCTGATGAGGATCCCGAACCCGATGAGAATACAGTCTATCTCCCAGGGCCACCGCAATAAAGGACTGGTTGGAGATAATTGGCTAAGGAATACGTACCTACTTAAGGAGAATCCAGCCCTGGTAACAATCTGCAAGTCATTTAAAATGTGCGGGTCTAATCATGGTCCTTCCGAGTCGTAGTATTGACAGTCGAAAACTTATCATCACCTAGGTAGTTTTCATGGAGTAACAGATTAACCAAACGACCATACAATGCCTTCATTTCAATGACTCCGGACATAAAGCTCCGGTTGTGAACACATAATTAACTTCAGCTCAACTACATTACACGAATTCTTACATGATACAATCCATCTCAACCAGGTACATCAGTCAACTATTGATATTGTGTATAACGAACTTCGTTGACGTCTCTAGGATTAGTAATAGTTCGGAAAACGTGCCAATAGGAGTGATGCTACATATAAATCTATAAGCAATAGATCTGACTAGCAACTGAATCCCGACTGGCTAACGGGGTTGCTGGAGAACTTGTATAGGAAGGGGATCAACACTGCTATGCAGTCAATCGCACGATGCTAGTAGGTTGATCAAGCATACCGATACGAAGGTAAGCAGTGTCGTATAAGCATAGCTGTAAGCTGCAGGTGAATACCAATATACCCAGGTAAATGCATGGACCTCGGTCTGGGCTAAAGGGTTACTTGATTAGGGAGTTGACAACAGCAGGTTGGAGATTTATACTGAATATACATGGGGTCATCTGTAAGGCGTCATAAAACGCCATAGCAGAGAGACCAATGAACGTTTAATTCACTCGTTAGATAGAATCAAGTATCTTCTACCTTAATGTTCATGCTGTGCTGGGGTTCGGGCTGAGCATTTAATACTGTGCCTCACAACTGCCTGCATAGTATACGCACGTGTCTAGGTCCAGGTACCCAAATAAGTTTACTCTCGGTACTTTGAGTAGCTACGCCAAGGCATACAAGCTTCGGTTACGTGACGGATAAACACATTGGTATAGGAGTTTCAAGTGCCAAAAAGTTCCAGGCATAAGCGGTGTATGTCTGTCTGGGCACCTCCCTAAGGTACTCACCAAATGATCAACTTTGCTGGTGTAAGCTAGACCTACATACCTAGTCAGACTTATCACATGATATCCCACTTTCATACATGCGTGTACTAGGTGATAACATCCATACGCCGTACCAAAGCTATAGTTGCATGTCGAACGTCGGCGAAATTTTCAACCCGGTCATAAGAGGCACCATGAAGGATTCTCCCCCCCTTCTCCATGAATACCGAGAATAATAGGGTTAAAGGTCATCCTCAAGTGTGCCTAACTGTTATTCATGTGCTTGATAGACCATATGCACCTTCGCGCTAGTTCTGTTGGCGCTTATCGCACTCACTACGTTGGGCATACACGATCATCCCCTTTTCTCTTCACATTACGCTCTTGATCCAAGAAACATTCTTAGAGCTCAAAAAGGCAGAAGCTGGTCTGATTTTATATGGCTAGCTGTAGCAAGAAGCCAAAGGCAATACCTGAGAGGATTCAAAATATGTTACAAACTCAACACAAAGAACAATATGAAAGTCTCCCGACCGAGTCCGACACAGCGCCACCAGATCATGAAAAACTCCTCGGCCACTCGAGAAGACAGCTAGCCTGGCGCTCGCCTTTCTTATATGTACCTACAATATTATGTTTCTTCCTCGGCATGGCGCTCGTTGCCGTGTGCTCATCCAATTCGGCTCGATTAGACTCTGTCATCAGCCAGATGGAAGAAAAAGTCGCGAGCCTCCAGGCGATCTCAGCGTCAAACCCTCCATCATATAGAGTTACTTTGCCGGAAGGACTCCCTCCAACTCACCCGAAAACATCAAAGCCAACAGGAGAAGAGTTCGGTTCCTGTGGCCACTCTCCCGGCGAAGCTCAGTCTCTCGGCTGCATTTTCGATCCAATGTCATGGGCATGGCAGCGGCCCGAGTGTTACAACGCCGAGCTGATAAACCACTTCCTGAATATCACAGACTGGCACTTTTATCCTAACAATGCTACACGGCCGGAGGAAGAGTTGCCGAGAGAAGTCTGGGCAACAGGTGGTTATAATGGAGCTTGGGGTCCGTGGTCATGGCATATGTATCATTGCTCTTACAGCTGGCGCAAATTCGACATGGGTTTTCATCATGGAAAGCCCTTGGACGATGATATTCTCGATCCGCTGCATACTCATCATTGCAGCGTCCAGATCATCTTGCGAGATACGGACCCGACTCTTCACGCACCTTGTCTAGAAGACCCTCACAGCTGTGAGATTACACAGATGTGGATGAAGTTCAACAAGTGCGGTTACTACTGAGAAATTCAGTATTTATGTGTTATTGGGAGAAGCCGCGTTGTTGAATATTGACGTTATGAACATTTCAAATCATATCTGGGTCTATTGAGAACTTCCTTTTCGGAGATATATATCCAGAAAGCCTAAACTCAATAGGATGTATATATGTAAGGATCTATTAAATGACTATCATTTATTCAAATCTTAGTCTTCACCCATGCGGCCGCTTCGCTCATAGACGCATCGAAATACTCGAGGTGCGCGTTGACATCTGAGCCTCCGGCACAAACTGGGTCATCAACGAAACACCACGAGTGCAATAACTCCGAGAACCTATTAAGAGATTCGAGCTCAGTTCCCGATCTTGGCAGGATCTGTAAAACGTGTTAGCTCCAGTGTTCAATGAATATCCTCGTGGACTACCTACTCCATTACCTGCTGCTCCGGTCCCCACGTTGTAGGTCTGGGATGCCGTGTGGCGCACATCCCCAAACAAGGTAGTTGCGACAACTACAAAGGTCCGATTAGTACACTTCGCTAAAATAAATATTGTCTAGGTAGGTTTGAGGTGTCGTACTTTTATTGCCAGGAAAAGTCTCAGGTGACAATGGTGTGTTTTCCGGTTGCGTGCAACCCTGATTCGGGATTTCACCTCCACCGCCTCCAAGTATATCACCTACGACGTGCCCACCCTGAGAATAGCCCGTCAAGACCAACTTCGCGTCAGGGCAACTCTCGGCGTATGCTGTAATCTGAGCGGTGCCATTTACGACGCCCCCGTATGCTGAGCCACAGTAATCCTCGAACGCTGCAGGATATATGATGGCTTCATACCCACAACTGGGTAGGCCTTCGCAAACTGCGTTAACAAGATCCTCTTGACGACCTGGATAAGGTTCGGTTGAGCCGCGGGCTATGAAAAAGTGTACTTCTTGGCAAGCAGTTTGCCGTCTTATTAAATCAGTTGGTGTTGCGGCAGCTACTTCTAGGAGGACTGCGAAAAAGAACAACCTGGTAGCCATGATGATGACTTGGGTATTGACAAGAAAGCTAGAAATACTTATTCCTGGCATTATTATGTGCGAGTATTTATCCGTCAATGGAAAATTGTTAATGGAAAGAGAAACGAACCTCTTATATTTATAGTTATGAATGTAGAGTCATAGTCTTAGCAAGCTGTTATACGTGGAGGTTCGCTGGGTTCTCGATCTCTCTGAGGAGTTAGTAAATACGACCTCTAGGACTCATGCCGTGATTGAACCGGGCTCTATCCCGGAGGAAGTCCAATTTCGGTTATCGGACCCGGATCTACCGTTACAATGGTCCTTCAATTCTGCATCTTATTAGATAGGGTCGCCTTGCCGAGGGGCACAAGAATGCCGGTGAGTTTATCCCACCTTGTATCCGAATTATGAGCCTATTAACCTTGGACTTCCAACCAAACTACGTGAAGAACGTGAATAAGCCGTTAGTTTCCACCGTGCTCTAGAACTAAACTATTCTGATGTGAGCATCCTGTGGTCAAGGGGATAAACTCGGGGAGAAATTGATGAGCTTAGTATACTAGGTAGATAGCTATGATAAATACCTAGGTACCTATTCATACCCGTCCATTTGGGATTCCTATCTACGAAAGACCTCAACCAAAACTTTCGCACGTTTACTCGTGGACTAGACCATGTGGATTGAAAAGTCTCGTACTGTAAGTTTTCATCAGTGGCTGAGCCCCTTAAGCTGTGGCGGTTACCCACTAAATTTTAGTGAAGGGTTACTCATGGATAGGCCTAAGTCCTAGCTTGTAGGTAATCCATCCATTATGGATGCAGTACCTACCTACCTACTCAACTATTGCTTACCTATTTTAGGTGAGAGCCCATGCGAAACGGGCGATAATCCATAGGGTGAATTCCCCCTACATATGAGGAATTATAATAAATTAGAAGCTTACCTCCAGAAAACCTTTGGAAGTCCTACTAGAAGAATTCGAAGCCACCTTTCCCCTCCTGTCATTCTACTGAGCAGGGCAGTGCTTCTTGGTATAAGGCTGACACGGCAGTACCTTAGCTCGATCTGCGAATTAGTGTAGGCATATTATTCATGTACCACTCAAAAGACGAGTGGCGATGATACCTGCCGTATGACACTTACCTACCTGAGTTTAGACATGCATCGCATCCTTTTTTCGTCTTGAGATCGAAAGTTTTAGGACAGGATTTCAATATTAAAACAATATTAAAACGCCTTGGAGGCGTCTATAAATGCATTTCCAAGTGCTATCCCCTAATGACCTCTTGCATAGCCGTCCTACATCCGAAACTATCCCGATTTCATGTAAGCCCCTCTTTTCAAATAGATTGGCGTATGAGAAGTCAATCTTGAGAAGGTGTAAAATCACCGCCACGCAATCTTACACTTGGGCTATGGGATAGAGCTAGCTGTGAGGGGTTTAAATAGGTAGGTACCTATCATGCCCTCCTATCAGTTCCTGCTCGCATTACAAACCTAACACTATAACCTTCCCATAGTGAAATAGGTTTAATCAATCCAAGCTCCTTATGGATCCACTAAGCATCACAGCTTCTTCGATAGCACTGCTCCAAGTATGCAGCTCAATTCTACACATTTGCTACAATACGCATGCCATCTTAAAATGTAAACCCTGGTGTCTCTCTAGAGTTCAGGATGAGGTTAGGGAGCTCAGGGGGGTTTTGGAGACCATTTTCCAAATGGCGGTCGATAATCAAGACTCCAAGGAATACCCCGACGAATACGGATCCTTGAGAATACTCTCCCAAAGTCAACAAAACAGAGGCCCACTGGTATTGTGTTTGGAAGATCTACGCGCGCTAGAAAGCATATTGTTGGAAAAATACACGGACCAGCCCAAGACAAAACTCCATGCCGCCATGCGGGCCATATCGTGGGATATATCCGAGAAGGAAATAAAGCAAATCATCGACCGACTAGCGCGATCAAAATCAACCTTGAATCTAGCTATATCAGCAGATGAAGTGTGAGTGAATCAACGACCCTTGATCCTAATTATGTACCTACATATTCACCTTTTGTGTAGAACTTTACTTTTAGAGCTTAGGAAGCTGTCATCATCAATGGAAAACGATGTATTCAATATCGGTCGCACTTTAGCAGATCTTACAACTGAAGTGTCAGCTCGCCATATCAGTAAGGCAATTGCTCTACTATGATATGTGATTCTAATGTAGGCAGACGAGAGACAGGAGAAAATCCTAAGATGGTTGTCTCCGGTTGACCCCTGGGAGCTATATGCACCTGCGATGGATCGCTGCCATGATGGCACAGGCCAGTGGTTCCTAGACTCCACGGTGTTCCAAGATTGGAGAGATCATGGTGGGCCAAATCTATGGCTTAGCGGATTCCGTAAGTTCCCACAGATTTGTATATCATCCTTTTGGTAAACTAACACTCTGCGTAGCAGGATCAGGCAAAACGGTGTTAATGTAGGCTAATCTGACGGCAATGGCTTAATTGACTCTTGACTGTGGTTAACATCTACTGCTTTACAGATCTAATATCATCAGAGACCTAAGCCAATGGGCTCAGCAAGAAGAAAAACGACCAACAATAGCCTATTTCTATTGTGACTTCCGCAACAGCAAAAGTCAAGATCTATCCAACCTTCTTGGAAGTGTAATCCGCCAGATTCTCCTAAAATCTGGGGAAATTCCTAGCTTAGTAGAAGAAGAATACTGTTTAAGTACGGTTGCGGGATTCTATCGAAAACCACATGTCGCCTTTCTCCTCGAGACTTTACAGCTTCTTTCTTCGAGAGCTCACCTCATTGTGGTTATCGACGCCTTGGACGAGATCGAAGAGCAAACAGAGTCGTTGTGCTTCTTACGAAAAGTTTTTGACACGATGAATAACGTTAGATTTCTTGTGACAAGCCGCGAGACCCAGGATATACGACAATCTTTACAGAAATTCCGCAATATACGTATTGAGGATTATGTTTTGAAAGTAGATGAAGATATTGCAAAGTACATTGATTATAGATTGCGGGTGGATCCCAACCTACAATGGCTTAACGACCACATCAAGGGTCAGGTCTCTAAATCTATGCAGACACAGGCCGCGGGAATGTAAGTATTCCTATGCTTAATTGTGTCACATATTAACGGGAGAAGGTTTCGCTGGGTCCAATGTCAACTAGAGGCCTTTAGCAAGCTTCGCACAATCAAGGCTATACGTAACAGTTTGACTCAGCTTCCCCAAGACCTTCATGAAACATACGATCGGATTTTAGCTCGTGTCCCTAAGGCAGACCAGGAATCGGCACGAAGAATTCTCCTTTGGGTTGCATTTGCTGTCACTCCATTAACCTTGGAAGAAATACACACCGCAATCGCGATAGATCCGCAAATGAGCCACCTTGATGAAGAGTCTCTACTACGCAGTCCACACGACATACTAGATCTGGTTGGTGGCTTGGTCAATGTCACGAATGAAGGCCATATAACTCTCGCCCATATGTCTGTTAAGGATTATTTACTTTCACCCCAGGCTACAAACGGCTTCTCTCTATCTATCGAAAAGTCTTATGTATTGTTATTTCGATGTTGTATGGCCTATATCTCCTTCAATGATTTCAAGGTAGGGCCTTCGACCACCTCGGAAGACTATCTTGAAAGAGTCAGAAAGTATCCTCTCCTCAGACATGCGGCCATCTCTTGGCCTTATTATTACAGAGCAGCGATACCAAGCGATGATCTAAATTCCGCTGTGATGCGACTATTTCAAGAGGAGAATCATAAACTTTTTATGTCCTGGGTTCAAATTATCAATGCTGACAACCCGTTCTCCTGGGATTTCTATCCGCGGCACGCGACGAGTCTCTACTACGCATCCACCTTTGGGCTTACCGGTATTGTTCAAAAGCTCATCGAGCTTAACATTGATCTGAACCTCCCAGGAAGTCGATATGGTGGCACTGCTCTTCATGGGGCAGTATATCGTCTCCATACACCAGTCGTGAAGCTACTTTTAGAGGCCGGCGCCGATGTTAATAAGGCCGATTTCTTAAAAGTCGCTCCCTTACATACTGCTGGAATATTAGGTGGCTGGGAGTTTACGCCTTGTATTTATAGGTATATAATGTATTATTTAACTACTTGTATTTATCTTTAATAATTTAATTTTTTAATTTATATTAATAATATTTATAATTTGCGTTTATTTTAATAAGTTATAAGTTTGGAAGTTTATAATTATTAATTAAATTTGTTATTTTTGTAATAAAATCCCGAATTAATTAAAGGTATAAAAAATATAATTTTTTAAAAAATAATTGTTATAACTTTTATTACGTAAAAAATTTAAGGAAATATAAAACATTAAATACTTTTTTATAACTTATATAATATATAAAGAAAACTTGTAATAGTTTTATTTTAATATAATATATTATAAAAATGTTAAATTATAATTTTTATTTAAAAAATTTAACGGTAAGGAAGCTTATTACATAAGGTAAACGAATTTTAATTTTTAAGTAATAAGTTTTAACGGAATTACGGAAATTACCTTACGTAAAAACCATTTATATAATAAAATAATTATTAAAATATTAATAATATTAATACGTTTTAAATATTATTAAAAACATTTATTACGGTATTTTTAAAAACCTTTTAATAAGTTTTAAATTTATTAATTAACGAAATTATTAATATTTATTATTATTATTTAAATAATTATAAAAAAGTAAATAAAATAATTTTAATATTAAAAATAATGAAAAATTTAAAATATAACTTTTAAAAATAATTATTTCGGAAATTATTTTTTAATAAATATTTTAATGAAAAGAATTTTTTTTATTTTATTTATTAAATCGAAAAGTTAAAAAAAATTTATTTAAATTCCTTTTTAAAAAAATGTTTATTAAATTTTAATTATTTATTTATTTTATTAACTTTTAAACCCGAATTATTTTCATTAATTAATATATTATTATTATTATTATTTAAGGATTTAAAAGTTAATTATTTTAACTTTAAAATTATTACTTTTAAAAACTTCTTAAAGTTTAACGAAAAATCCTTTTTAAGTAAAAACATTTTTAAATCGAACGAAAATATTATTTTTACCGTTAATTAATTATTAAAATCCATTATAACCGGCACCGTTAAAGTTAAATTTAATGCGTATTTTATTATAAAATTTTCCCGAATATTTAAGTTTTATTTAAATTTTTTAAATAATATTAAACGAAATAAAACTTAACGGATTTATTTTAAATAATTTAACCACGTTATATTTATCGAATAAATGAATTTAATTTAATAAGGAATTCCCCGATTACTTAAAAATTTAAAATTATAAAAGGTTTTTCCCGAACGGAAAAAAAAAAATAAAATCGGAAATAAATTAAATTAAATTTAAAAAATTAATGCCGGCGGAATTTAAAAAGGAATAAAAGGTTTAAAATAAAAAAAACAAGAAATATATAAAGTACATCCGTTATAAATTAAGTGAAAATCCTAGGAAAACCGTTAAAAATTACGAAATTATTAATAAGGTTTAACGTATTTTAAAAAAAGAATATAAACCTCGAAAAAACGTTATATTTTAAAACTTAACGTTTAAATAAAAAATTATTATACTTGCCACGGAAAAAACCGTTACGGTCCTTTTTACGAAGTTATGCCGGTTGTAAAAAAACTTTAAAAAATTTAATAAAACTTGTGTAATTTTCAAACCTTATTTAATTAATAAATTTTTTTTTTTTTTTAACTTTAAATATAATACTTTTTTAATTTTTTTTTTTTAAAATTATAATATTATTTTTAAACGAAACCCCGACGGAACGATTTTTAAAGTTATAATTATTATAAACGATGTTATTAAATCCGTTTAACACGAAAAATAAAACTTAAAAATCAAAAGTTAAAATACCGGCGGCAAGGTTATATTTATTATTTTTAATAATAAAAAACGAAAAAATAAAATAACTTGCATTTATTATACGGAAGTTAAACGTAAAATAACTTTTTATAAATCGAATAAATGCTTTTATTAATATTTTAATAAAACATTTAAAAAATAATAATTTAAAAAATGTTAAAAAACCGAAAATATATTAATAATAATAATTATTTTTATTATAAATCCTTATATTAAATTAATTATTAAAGTAATTACTTTTATGGTTTTTAAGGATATTAAAAATATTTTAAATATACTTTTAAAGTTTAATATATTTTTTAAAATATTTAAAGGAAAACTATTTAACGGTTTTTTTTTAAGGAAAGATTATATTAGAAATATAATATTAAATTTATTAATAAATAACGTAATTTTAAAATTAATTAACTTAATTATATAATTCACCTTTAATAATATTTTAAAATATTTAATATTAACGATTATTTTAAAAGTTTTTAAATTAATAACATTATTTAAAAATAAAATTAATAAATTAATTATTAAATTAAAAAAAGTTATAATATTTAATAACGGTTATAATTAAATAGTTTATTATAATAAAAAGTTATTTTTAAAGTTAGAAATTTTTAACGAGGTTTTTATAACGGGAATTAAAAGGAAAATTTTAAAAATTAAATTATAAAAAATTATTATATTCCGAATCATTATAAAAAGTTAAACCGAAGAAATTAAGGTTAATAATGTTATTTATTACTTTGATTTAACGTGTAACTTTTTTTTAATATTTTAATTTATTTTAAAAAGTACGGAATTCTTGTTTAAAAAAAACTTAACGTACGAAATAATAAAAGATAATATGTTTTTAACGGCTTTTATAAAGAACGGTTTATATATAATGAATTAAAAGGATAATAGTTTTAATATAATAAGTTTTAATTTAATATTTTATTTTTATTTAATATTTAATCTTTTATTAAAGGTTTAATATAAATATATAAAATATTTAAAAATTTAAAATTTAAAAAAATTAATAATAATATTAATAAATATTACTTATTATATTAAACATTATTTTTACGAAACTTGCATATAAAATAAAATAAATAAAAAACCTTATAAAAGTAAATTACGTAAAAACATTTATAAGTTAAAATCTTTATATTTAAATAAAATTAAAATATTTATAAATATAAAAAGTTACGGAAAATATAATAATTAATTTATTATTATTTATAATTATTTTAATATAAATTAAGTATTACTTTTATAATAATTAAAAAATTAATTTTTAATGTTTAAAAATTTCTTAAACGAATAGGAAAAACTTAAAAAACGTTGCTACTTAATTACTTTAAATAAATTAAAAAGCCACGTTAATTATAAGTTTTAATAATATTACCGTTAAAAGGGTATAATTATTTATTATTTTATTATTAATTAATATTAATAAAACGATATATTAAAAAATATAATCGGTAAATTAAAAAATAAAATTAAAATAATATTTATTTAAGTTTAAAATAACGAAATATTTAATAAATATTAATTTATTATTATAGAAATAATTATTTATATAATAAATTAATCTTTTAACCGCACGTTAAATAAAATATTATATAAGGTATAATATAATGAATTATTAAATTTAACCCATATAATTATAATAAACTTAAACGGTTATTATTTTTTAAATAAAAAAATTAATATATTAAAAAAATAAATAGTAAATTATAAAATGTTAAGGTACGACGGAAACAATATAAATTATTAAATATTATACTTAAATAATAATACGGTAATTAACATTAATAATGTTATATTTAAGGAAAATTATTTATATATTTTTATAAGCGATTTTATAACGTTAAGAAAACGTTAAAGGCCGGAATTTTTTACGTTTTAACCGATAATAATATAATAAAAAATTACGAAAGTTATTTTAAACTTATTTTATAAACCACTTAAGTAAAATATGTTACGGTAATTTAACTTAAAATTTTAATCCATTAATAATAAATTACTTAAACTTTTAAAACTTTTTTAAAATAATTTACGCTTAAACATTTTATTAATAAACTTTTTAATTTATAATTTTTACTTTTATATTTAATATATTTAATTTAATAAATATTAATTAAAGGTTAATCCGGTGTTTATTATAACTTTAAAAGTAATATATTAAATAATTTAAGTAATAAAGTTTAAATTTTATAAGTAAATAATAAGTGAGTTTTAGCGGTTTAAATGGAAAAAAGTTATAAATTTAAAATATAAGTTATTAATAAATAATTATACTTAGGTAATATACGAACTTTTAAAAAGAAAGAAATTATTATTTAATAAATAAGTTTATAAAATTAAACGTGGGTTTTATAAAAAAATTATTTATTATAAGGTTAAATAAATAATAAAAAGTTTCGAATAAATAAAAAACTTAAATTATATTAATATATTTATTTTAATAATAAAACTTATAAGTTATAAAGTTATATTTATTATAATTATAATATTAAATTTTAAAATTAAATAAATAAATATTATTACCGTTTTTTTTTATAAAAATATAAACGAAAATATTTATATTAAATAATTTTTAAACTTTAAAAATAAAATTAAAAAATTTTATAAATTTAATAAAATATTATATAACTTAAAATAATCATTTAAAATATAATATTAAACTTTAATTACTTATTTAAAAAACTTAAGCTTCGAATTTTTAAACTTAAACATTAAAATATTTATTAAAAGTTATATTTATATTATTATTTACGTTAATAATTTCTTTATCGCTGGATTTATTAAGGAAAAAATTACCGATATTAAATAAAAGTTAATTAAATATTTTAAAATAATAAACTTAAAGTTTTATATTTATTATTTAAATATATTCGTTAAACGAAATAAAGTTAATAAAATTATTATATTAAATTAAAAAGCTTACTTAAAATAAATTATTAAAGAATTAAATTAATAAAATATTAATTTTAACGTAACGTTTATAAAAATTAATAAAATATTTAAACTTTTTAAAGATTATAAAACTTTAATAATAAACGTTAAATAATATTTCAAAATTATAAAATACTTAATATACGTTATAATAAAAATTAAATTAAATATTATTTACGTTGTTTTATATTTAAATCGTTACATAAAAAACCTTATTATAACCCATTTAACCGTTATTCGAAAAATATTTAAATATTTAAAAAAAACGCTCAACTTTAAATTAACTTATAAAAATAAATTAAAAAACCTTACAGGGTAAATTAACGCCAACTACGCCGGATACACTTAAATTTAAAAGTTAATATTAAAATATATTTTTAATATAAGTAATGGTGCGTTAAATTAATTTTTTAAATAATAACCCGTGGTTTTTATATTCATTTATAAATCGGAATTTAAAAACATAACAAACGCCATTAAAAAAATTATATAACTTTAAAAATTATTAAACAAATTTAACGTTAATAAAAATAATTTATTAATTATAATAATTTAAAGAAATAATTAAAAAACTTTAATATTTATAAAGAACCTTTATTTTTATAAACGTATTAAACATATTAAAATAAACGTTTATTTCTTTTAAAAAAAACAAGTTAATAATAAAATTAAATTTAAATACGTTAAAACCGTTAAATAAATAACGAATAAACTTATTAAACTATTTCTTAAAAACGTTTTTATACGATTTAAAAATATATTAAGTTTTAACGTATAAAATAAATAAGAATATTAAAAAAAAGTAAAAGAAAAATATTTTTTATAAGCCCGGCTTTAATCCCTATAAAATACAACCAACAATTAATGGAAGTTTTAAACTTTTTTTTCTTTATAATTATAAATATTAGGAAATAATAAAAACTTTAAACCTCGTATCCTTTATAAACGCAAGCGTTAAAAAGTAATAAAAACATTTCGAAATAAAAAATTATATAAATAAAAAAAATTAAAAATTAATTAAATATTAACTACCCCGAAATATAAGATAAATAGGAATGTTAAAATATTAAGTAGTTAGGAATCTACGCCCTGTATCCACAAGTATATAATGTATTATTTAATTACTTGTATTTATCTTTAGTAACTTAACCTTTTAATTTACATCAATGATACTCATAACCTACGTTTATTTCAACACACATAGCGGCTACATTAGACGACATCGGACTCGTTCAGCTACTGTTGAGCTTTTCAGCAGATGTGAAAGCAGTAGACGACATGGGAGAAAGCCCGATCGACTGGGCTCTTAAGTCCGGACAGACCAAGGCCCTTAGGGTTCTCCAGGGTGTACAAGTCAGCAGCGAAATCCGAACAGGAGAGACCCGATCAAATGATTTAACTGATGTGTGGAAAGCATCAAGCGCCACCATCCCGTATTTTCCAGACTTTCATAAGCGTCGATCAGGGATGGAGTCCAGCATTGTCTTGCGAGTTGAAATTGGTACAGATATCATAAAAGAAGAGGATGCACCTGGATTCTCTCCTTGGACCCTTGTGCCAGAAGGACAACATCCATTGTCCTAGATATAGAGCATGCGAACCTTGGGAGTTAAAGACTGGTGAGGTGAAACATTAGAACCTCAGTGCAATCCCATGAACTTACTGACATATTATTAGTTTATGCATATTTCCAGGGTGACTACGTTCTTTTCTCGTCACTTAGCTGCCTGGGCAGGTAAACATTCTTTCATCGGGTATTAACCTTATCAATTCAGAATACCAACATTACTGGAGCCATAGCCTTACTACGACACTTTTCTAGACTTTCCAATCCATTAATAATAACGATTAGTAACTATTAGTGGGCCAATAGGAAGTCAAGCCTAGCATGAGGCGAGCACATGAACGTCTCAGTTTCGGTGTGAACGATCAGCAAGCATTACCATGATGTCACATATGCCAACGAGGCTCTATCCTACTATAACTACAGCCTTCTGTGCTGGTCGTGTTTACAAGGATGATATGCAGGCTGTCCACTAGACGCAATAGAACCCACATGGGTAGCCAATTGGACTCGAAATTGAAGCGCCTCCCGACTCTGCAACTGCTCTAAAAAGGAGGTCATCAGCAAGATAAGCCGCCACAATTCAGGACTGGAAAATTAGCTGGCGAAGCTCTCACACGGAGTCGTAATATAATACAACAGCTCACATTCTCTCTTCCGTTGAAGCGTTTGCAGCTACTTAAATAAGCAGATTTCCCGGGCATCTATGACTAGACGGGGTCTAACGCATCTTACAGCTGACCGTTCCGAAATACCGCCCTTTCAGCTCTGAACTGCGAATCCTCACAAAATCTCGCAATCCCAAGAAGGCTAGCGCTTTCGAAGCCCGTCCTCCTCAGAATACCATACAAGATTCCTTCGGAAGCCTTTCGTGAGAAAAGTCGGGGGAAATTGTACCAATTATCAATATTCACCAATTGTGAAATACAACATGGCTTCCAACAACGCTGCTTATTCCATCCTCCATAGCGCCAGATTGCCTGATCGCACTGGCCCAACGGGAGAAAGAAGAAGAACGTTGCGCTATAGAGCCCCGTCACCGCGTCGAGACAAGAGAAATACCCGAGACAGGCTTCGCCATACCGTATGGAAGGCTAAAAAGTTCCTATACCGATATGATCACATTGAAAGCAACCAAGTCCGCCTTATGGCCCTGCAGCCCAGCCAAGATCCTGAAGGAGACCTGTTTACAGAACTCGTCACGATCCCTATCGACAAGTTGAAGGATTACCCCTATGAAGCTCTTTCATACCACTGGGGCGAAAGTCAAGCAGACAATCCTATCTACGTCCATTCTGCGCACAATGCGATGGGAGATATGACTCACATGAGCGACGTCGCGGCTATGGTCTCCTTACACCTCTACGTCAAGGATAACTTATACGAAGCCTTGCGATATCTACGCGATAAGAATCATGTAATCCTCTTATGGGCTGATGGGCTGTGTATGGACCAGGGCAACGAAGTCGAGAAAGGAGCTCAAGTGCCGAACATGGCGACCATTTATTCCTGCGCAACGAGAGTGTGCGTATGGTTAGGCCTGGCCGATCGGCATGGCAAAACCGATAGAGCAATGGATTTCATTCCGAAGGTCGTCACAGACGACATAGAGTCTTTGATCCAACCTGATCTAGCTGAATACTGGCGTGATCTTATATTCTTGATGAGATGCAGCTGGTTCTCTCGGAGGTGGATCATACAAGAATTAGCTCTGGCAAAGGAAGCCACAGTTCGCTGTGGTGCGAAGGAAGTGGATTGGAGAGACTTCTCCGATGCCATTAGTCTCTTCGATTTGAATTTCCAGGAGATTCGAAAGCTTTTTGCTGATAAGTCTAAGGACTATAATGCGATTACAGAGCTAGGGCCACTTGGAGCGAAGATACTGGTAGACGAACTGAGCAACACATTCCTCAGGGCTGCCGACCAGAGCCTTTTTGAACCTATAAAGACCCTCGAGACTTTGGTGTCGACATTGTCGACATTTGAAACAACCGACCCGCGCGATACTATATATTCCTTTCTCAACATTGCTAGAGACACAACCACTAAGTTTGGTGTCAAGGTTCCTTTGAGCCCGACAGCTGTTCAACCACCGACCCCTGAATACACGCACGATCTCCTGATGGTATACACTGACTTTGTCCGCTACGTAGTTGATAGTAGCAAGTCACTTGACATTCTATGTCGTCAATGGGCTTTACCCGAGAGAAAGGAACCGGCGATCATGTACGAGACACTGGTGGAACTTCCATCGTGGATCAAAACCGTCCCCGAGTCACCTTTTGGCAAGCAGGGAGAGGGATTGAATGGTCGAAAGAACGGTGATAACTTTGTGGGATTACCCAATGCTAAAATCTACAATGCGTCCCGGAATAAGCCACCAGAAGTCCGTTTTGGAATGGAGATGCAAGAGCCGATGAGATCGCCAGACTCCCCCGTAACTAATGGCATCACTACCGTACCAAGTCAGGTCGTGACGAAAGTAACACATTGGAACGGCAATCTGTCACCAAATGGTAAACTTGAATCACCAAACGGCCTCTCACCTACCGAATCCCATTTCTCAGATGGTTTAAGTAGTGCAACATCTACGTCAAGGCGGCCTAGCTTGCGAATCAATGGCCGACCTAGGACTCCTGCCGAAGAGCGCCAGAGGCTGAAAGAAAGGGATTCATCCATCTACGTCAACGGATTCATCCTGAGCACTGTTTCATGGAAGACGGATCCTATACCGGACGGCATCATCCCCCAAGGTGCGCTTCAGAGACTAGGATGGTCATGCGGCGAGGACGAAGTCTTCTCAGTCCCAGACAAAGTCTGGCGAACTCTGGTGGCTGATCGCGGGCCAGATGGAAAACCGCCTCCAAGTTGGTACCACCGAGCATCTCTTCGGTGTCTAGTGCAGGATACTCCGAACGGACATATTTCTACCAAGAACATTCTGGAGCAGAACTCGACCGGGATCATGTATGACTACATCAAGCGAGTGCAAGCCGTGACCTGGAATCGAGTCGTTCTTGAGGCGATGGATGAAAACAACCCGAACGAGAACCTGGTTGGCATTGGGCCCCCGCTGACAGAGATGGGTGACTTGATCTGTATAATATTTGGGTGTAGCGTGCCCTGCATCATCCGGCCTTGGATGTTTGCTCCTCCAGGTCAAAGTTCCGATATAAACCTACGTAAACCTGACATCAGCAAGGGAGAACAGCCTGACTACTATGAGTTCATTGGCGAAGCCTTTATATACGGAAAGATGGATGGACAGGCTGTTGACAGCATCAGCCCAAAGATGCTTCAGGAAAAGACCCAAGAGTTTCGCTTGCGGTGAAGTACTAGATAATGTATGATCCATCGTAGATTCTCCGATAGGTATTCAAATATTCACTCATTCATTTCGCTAAGTAGTAAACCAGGTAGAAATCAATATCTCAAGAAAACAAGCGTTATTAATGACTATCTCCTTGGGTAGCAAACAGCCACAAGCTTCCATTTATTTTACTAAGGGGGTTTACTGGACATCCGAACGGAACATACATGATCTTATCATAAATAACTAATTATTTTGCATGTATCATTGTTAGCCCCTTGCCATCGTGTCAACGACGAAAAGCACCCGCTCTATCAAGTGGTCGACTACTCATTAAGGAGTATCGCATGATGACTAATCATATGTGAGATGACAGGCCTGAAGTTGTGCAGATGTTATAAGCTACCTCGTTTACCCTACTTACTAAGTATTTAGGTAAGTAGCACAACTAGGTATTTATCTAACAGGCAGGCAAACATATTTACTAAGTTACTGCACCCGCTTTATTATGAACACAATCCTCTAAGGCTGCTTTGAGATATATTTCACGAGTCTAAACTATCTCGTAATAACTCGGAATGAAAAAACGGCACAGCAAAGAACTAAGTCTTGGACGTAAGAGTAATAATACCTATTATACCAGGCATTGGATTATGGTAACCAATCAAAGTTGATATCCATAGTTTGGGGTTACATAGGCTGCAATCAGCTTTCCTAAAGCGGCAATCTAAGTGGGCTACGATTCGATATATCAGTCTCCTTTAGATAGGTATCTTCGGTGGGGATTCCTTCCTACAGCACAAAATGATTATCCCCGTAACAGCGATCTTTCGATTACGACTTTTATAGACTAGCATGTCGTGGGAATATATGGGGTAATGCGAGAGAGGCACATTCTAGCACAGTTCGGGCATAGCTAGCAGGTAGGGGCTTGGATGGCTTCAATTTCTAGAATGAGTAATGTCATACGGGAAACACGTAACAGCGAACCCCAAGACTCGATAGCGATTATGTAAATCCAGGATCCAAATCCGTTAAAGCGGAAAAGAGCCTATGAGTTAGCAGGATTAGATGAAGGCCAAGCCCTGGCTTGTCACGGACCATATCAACCTACTACCTACGTAGGTAAAGTCTCGCTTCCATCTGATAAGACCTTAAAACCCTCTGCCTCGATACCTACTGCCCCTCAGCTATACGATGTAAAGTAAGCTCGAACTCAGCCCGCTGCCAGTCCATTTTTCCCGGGTTCTTTTCACGATTTGTATTTCTGTGTCTCTTTCCTACACACGTATACATGTATATGCCGGCTATTCAAAGTCCATTAGTCGCAAGATCATTTCAAGAGGAAAAGAGGAAGGTAATCGATCTATCTAATTTGTAATGGCGGGTGTTCTCCCAGGCAAGCCGCTGGTTCCAGAGCTTGACTTCAGTTCGCAACCGTACGGAAATCTATCTAAACGTTTCGATATTGATGCGGCTGAAGCGCGAAGCGTCATCGAAGAGAAGCTGCCCGTTCTCGCGCAACTGAATGCTCTTGTCTCGGTAGCATTCGGCACAAATCCACCTCTCTTCGTTGACGCTCGAGCCCCCGGTTCTCCGGCCAAACTCCTTGACACTCCTCCCGAGGATGGGGCGGAACCGGACAGTCAGGTGACCATTCAACCTGCTTCTATCATCCAGTTCGCCCAGGGCCATCTAGAGCCTAGGTTCGGACTTTTTAAGGATGCCTATCTTTACGACACGGCGATGCGCAAGGAGACTATACCTCTTGCTATCAAGTTTGCTGACCTCCTGACGCCGCAAGGACCTCCAGCAGAGGCTAAGTTGCCTGTTCCAGGAGTCCTTGAACAACTACCGGTCCCGACGGAAGATATAGCCCAAGTGAAACGGGATATTAAACAGTTTGGGTACGGTTTCGTTAAGAATGCACTTACGCCGACTCAAGTAGCTGTGAGTCACCAGAAACCTTTGCCAGCTCGATTAGAATTGAGATGAAAAGTTTTTATATAACGTGACAAGTTATCTCCCGTGGTTAACATATACAGGTCCTCAGAAAGGCCGTAGAAGAACAAGCAGCAGGCGAGCGCAAAGCCGGCATTGCGAGGATGGACAGTGGGCCAGATGCCGGCAGCGGTCCGAACCAACGCCTCTGGGTACTCACTAACAAAGGCGACGAGTTCCTAGATCTGCTCAACCACCCCTTGATTGACGAAATAGTACCATGGTTAATTGTAAGTAACACCGTCCATTTCTCTCATCCGATCCCAGACATCTAGTGACGGAGTTTCCGATCTATGTAAATTGTGTTACCTACCCCTGAATAACATCTCTTACGACTCACTATTGTCGAATTCGCCTCGGTATACCATCACACCCGAAGATTAACTATTAATTTAATCAAGGGAGATCACGCTCTTCTCCACGCGTACGCTGCCAATATCGCGCGTCCGGGAAATATCCCAATGCAGATGCATACGGATCAAGTCGCCATCCAACCCCCAATCAGGGATTTAGTCTTCGGTGTGGTTAGTTCCTCAGTCATATAGCCTACCTAACTAGATATAAAAGCACTTACGCTAAGTACCCGATATCTCGTATTATAGAACATCATGTTCTGTCTTACCGATATGCATGCTAGCAACGGGGCTACAAGAGTCATCCCTGGGTCACACCTAGGCCACGTCGCTCCGGCCGATATCTTCAGCACCGAAGGCACGATCGCTGCGGAGGCGCCCGCGGGTACCGCTTTCATATTCGAAAGCCGGATCTGGCACGGGACGGGTGCCAATACTCTGACTCCTGGCTCGCCTGATTCAGAACGTCCCGCTATCCTTATGTTTTTCATGCGCTCGTTCATCCGTTCGCAAGAAAACTATCCCTGTACGTAATCTCAACAAAATTATCCCCTATTGATTCTATCTCAAGTCAGATATTCTGGACAGATTCGATTACGGGAGCTATAACACCCATATTCAAACAGTAATAGTCTGACCAGTCATAGTATCATTACGCCCCGATGTTGCCCCAAAGTTGTCGAAACGACAGAGAAAATTCTTGGGATTCTGTGCTACGGGTGCTGTTGGCGGCCAAGACGGCGACATACGTGAAGGGGTGTATTTCGATCGCAGGGAAGATTGTCCGGGGGCTATTCGCGCGCCTCATGAACCATATATGCCAAAATATACTAATGGCGTTTGAGTTGCGCTTACATGTGATAATTTAGTATAAGAAACAAATGAAATTGATCATATCTCATGTTACCAGCTAATAGGACGATAATGTGACATAATGAGCGAATCCAACAGATAACCTCTGAAACGAAAGTATTCCATATCCAGCACCCACAAGGTCAGCCATAAATACTACCCACCAACCGAAACAGGGAGAGTAAACCAGTTCCCTAAGCCAGAGAACCGAATCGATCCATAAGGGGACAAATGACATTTAACGTATCCAGAAAAATAGAAATCCAACACTAAACCTCTCTTGTTTTAACCATGGTGCTCAACTTGCTGTCTTTTGGTCGTATGTATGGATCTAGGATTGGTGTAGAACCTGGTGATGGATGTTGAAATCATCCAGCCGCAGTAGCCGCTTTCCGCAGTGATCGCACTTGCGACCCCTAACGTATTCTTCGGGCACCAAAGACTCAGGGGAAGCCTCATGCTCGCGAGCTAGGTGCTTTACGAGGCCATGCCTTGACGAATATCCTTTGCTCCCCACTCGTTTGCATTCGGTTATGGGACAAGGAAAAGGCGTAATCTCGTGAACCTCCCTTAAGTGCTTGGTATAGTCGGAACGTCTCGTGAAATAATACACTCTCGGTTGTTCGGAATAGTCATGCCTATGCCATTCGCTTGGGTTTAACTCACACCCAGGGTATATGCAATGGACGAAATCAGAACTATGTCTCTGCTTGGGAAGTGTCTCCACAATCTTGTCTGAGTTGAATTTGTGGTAACCACTGAGATGCTGAACAAGATGGTCACGCCGGCGGAAACCCTGTTTGCCCCGATGACGTTTACAAAAGGTGCAAGGAAACAGGTGTATATCTTGGCGGAAGGAACGTTGGTGACGAACTAAGGCATCTAGACGTTGGAAACTTTGACCGCATGAACAGGCGAAGGCGTCATGTGCGGACTGTTTTGCATGCACTTCAAGCTGACTTCTGCTTGGGAATGAGGCAAGACAAACAAGGCAAGAAAATGGAGTAGGTCCTTGAATTTGTTGATGATCAGGTGCATTTAGACTGTGCTGGTGGCTTTCGGGGCTTGTACTGTTATCAAACCCGGTAGTCGGTTCTTCTAGGGTTTGATGATTTTCCAGAGCTGCGGTTTCATAACCGTGCTGAGAAAGCGAATACTCTGATCGTGATTCGGTGTCCAATGGCCTAGAGGTTGTTCATTAAATAAATACAAGGACAATGAAGTATTCGTGACTTACATAGAAATCTTAGCGATAGTAGATTGCGCTGGCTGAAAGTTTGGACCAATGGAAGTAAAGTGGGGCCCGGATACCACACTTTCCGAAAATCGCACACCCTTTTTGTTAGCAATCATTAAAAAAAAATAAGTCTCACGGTTCCACAGGCGCTACAGTAACGATAGGCATTGGTGGTGTATCAGTGTTGGGGGCCAAGTTCCGTCCGTCTTCGCCAATCGGATACCAGTTGTCCAAGTCGCTAAAGTCAATGGTGTACTCGTCACGGTCAGAAAGGACGTCAAAGTCTAAGGACTCGAGGTAGTCAGACATCTTGGCAAGGGGGCTTTGGTTGAAGCGGCAAGAGATTGAAAAGATAGCAAGGGCTTGATGTAAGCAATAACGTGGGTAACTGAGTGCAAGTGTGGTGCGCACACGTAAAGGAAACGGTTAGGGGGAGACGCTGTATTTCTCTCCGAGGGTCCAAAAATTATCGCTGCTTTAAGATAGTCATGCCTAAGGTACTTAATAAATAGGGTGGAAGTGTCTTTCTGATGAGTGCAGTCAGTCGGTGAGCCGAAGTTCGAGGACTGTGCTTTGATAGGTTGCCCGTCGCCACGTTGGCGCCCGGTTTATGAGGCATGCGCAAAATAGGGTGGACATTAAGATCGGGGTTGAAAGATGAGGCTGCATGATGGGTTACATAGAATCCAGACAATCAAAGCTACATCGACAACATAGCTACCTAGCCCCGTGCTCGTCAGTAGAGGGAAACCCCAAGATACAGGCAAAGGAATAAGTCGGAAGCACAATGATAGATTGTAAGAGGGAAAAGGGGCATAGACAGTTATACACAGCCTTACTTCGTAGCAAACACCCATATAAGCCATAAATCGAGTCGCATACGATGTAGTTCGTGACCTCATTGATATCCATACGTAACTAGCAGCCTACGTAATATTCAGGCAAGTCGGCACCTACATAGGTACCTGTAGTTATATAATCACCGACCACCCCTAACCCTACCATCCCCCACCCCCGCGCCCTCGGGCACGATCTGGAACCCCATCCCCTTCCCCCTGCGGTGCCTAGCCGACCCCCCGTCGCCGTACTTCTCGTCGAACCTCCGGATCGCCGTCAGCGTTGCCATGTCCTCGCTGACGCTAGCCGCGATCTCCCGGAGCGCCTTGTCGAAGTGGCGCGCCTGGAGGACGCGCCTCTTCATCCGACCGTCGGGATCGTGGCTGCTGCTGCTAGTACTACTCTCCTCGGTCTCCGTCTGCTGTTGCTTCAGCTGCTGCTCCTCCAGCTCCAGCTCTTCCTTGGCCGCCGCCATCGCCGCCGCCACGCACACGTTCTTGAGGTCGGACCCGGAGTACAGCGGCGTTCTCTTCGCGAGGTCTTCGATCGACACCGTCTGCGGGTCGAGTTCCTCTCCTCTGAGGTGGATCCTCAGGATCGCCGCCCGGTCCGCCTCCGTCGGGAGGTCGATCAGCAGCTTCCGGGGTAGGCGCCGTAGCACCGCCTCGTCCAGGTCGAACGGCCTGTTCGTAGCCACCATGATGAACGCCTTTGTCTTCTCCATGCCGTCCCATTCCCTCAGGAACTGGTTGATCGTCTCTCTTCTCGGGATCCCGCTTCCGAGCCCCCTTTCGCTTCCGCGGCTCCCTAGCAACCCGTCCGCCTCGTCGATGAAGATCACTAGCGGCTCCCTTTTCTTGGCTAGTTGGAACAGCGCCCTCACCGTCTTCTCGCTCTCACCCACGTACTTGTTGTTAATGGTGGCGTCGCTAATCTCGATCATGTTGGCTCCGCTCTCCTTGGCCACCGCCTGCGCTAGTAGCGTTTTACCCGTGCCCGGAGGGCCGTAGAGTAGACATCCAGGAATCCTATCCGTGGCGAGGACGCCGTAGGAGAAAGCTTCCGGGCGGATGAGGGAGAGCGTGGTAAGCATTTTGATTGATTCGATCGTGTCTTTCGACGCGTGGATATCGTTAAATGTTGTACGGATGTTTTGCGCGTTTATAAGACCTGACTCGAGTCTTTCTACATGGTCGAATTCTGCGCCTGGGAATATGCTCGCCGATGGGTTAAAGCTTTCTTGGTCATCTGCAGAAGTTACAGTCTTGGAAGACTCTTCCTTCGAATCCTCGATATTGTTGATGAAAGATATGACTTTTTCTACAGATTTGGTGCTGAGCACATCTGAGGGATTCGTGGTTTTAGGATGGCCAATCATCATAGTAGCAATGCGATATACCTCATTAAGCGGTAATACGCTATTTGTCCATGGTATTGGTAACTTATTCCTATGCAACCCATCCAGCCCTATTTCTCCAGTAGTCGCTATCGTAGCATCTGAAGGATGCTCGACCATTGATGACAATACCTTCGTAATGTTGCCATCATTTTCCCTAATGTAGTCCTTCTTTTCTAAAGCATCGCGCTTCATGTCGGACGTAACTCGCCTTACACTTAAGTCTATGCGCGACGACGTATACGTTTCTGACGAAGAAACCGTACTAAGATGTATTATTCGTTCTGTCGATTCAAGTTCTCTTAGTGCGGCCAAATATTCTCTCGGCGCACCTCTAGTCGAAGAGGTGCCCACTAGAGCAATTTTTCTACCTTCTGCCCAAAGTCCATCGACGATTTTTCGAATCTTGCTTATGATCATGGCACCACACTCCAAGTCCATATTAAGTGCATTAAAGTCATCAACATGAACAATGAGCGGCCTTTGCTCAGTAGATTCCGAATCGGCGGAATGGATTAGCTCCTCTAAAGCCGTGTTGATTTTCAAGTCTTCGTTCTTTCCGCGATACGATGAGTATAGTAGTTCGTCCGTTGTGGATTTCCTATCATCTTTCTTACCCCTACCACGGTCCAACAAAATTGAAAAGACGGTCAAGGATTGCTTGAAAGCATCTAATTCGTTCCCATTCTTGGGTTGCCTTCCATTATTTATCGCAGCTTTATACCCCAATTGCGAGACTGCTCCAGAAGCTCTAACAGCATCTTGGCCAAGATAATCTCCCACGATATGTGCAATATCAACGGCTCTCAAGTGCAGGACATCAGCCTCCAGCTTATGAGCAATATGACGGACGACATCGTGGGGTATGGAATATCCCGAGTAGTCAGAGAAGTTGAGAAGAGTAATGGGGCGGCGTAGTTCTGTACTCTTCACATTCTTCGGAGCTTTGACTAATAAGTCAGCGCGAAGAAAAGTTGTTATCTCGCTAATTAAGGTGGGTGAGAACCAGGAGACGGGATGTTCTTGTAGACCGTAGTCGTCCACCGCACGTTGGATTATCTCCTTGGCCTGGCTCGGATGTGGTGTTCGACGCTTTTTCCCAAACAGCTGCGTGTAATTAAGAGTCGTAAATAGATTCCCAGAGCTCGAAATTGAATTCTGTTCGAACAGTTCATCTACGGTCTCGACTCCGTGGATCACACGGGCTGATCTAAGCGCAGACCAGAAAGCGGCAGCCACCAGGATATCGCCCTTTTTATGGATCAAATTTTCATCTAGGCCGATACCAGATTTTAGAGTCTCGAGGATTTCACTCAAGGTTTCCTCAGTCCAAGCCGCAGCTTCGAGTATGTAAGCAATGTGCTCTTCAAACTTGAAGTCTGGTTTTGTATCAAGTAATGCATTCTCCAGAATGATACGCGCATCCCTTTCATCTATGCTACTCAGTCTGGTGCTCGCATTTATATCCTCAAACCGGCAGACAGCCCTAGAGAGAAACGACTTCGGCAGATTCACAGGGGGGAGCTCCTCAGGCTTGCGATTCCTAGTGGTACGTGTCCTCAAGCCGTTCCCGGCTCTCTTACGACCATAACTCTCATCAGTTGTCGTGAAGAGGTTCTCTCCAGGTGTGTTCTCCTCCGCCCTGTCACCCTCTGAAGTCTGTGTTTCATTCTCGGGGTTTTCCCCGCCGTCTTTGGGAGCACTGTTGCTGCTATCGTCTGCAGCTCTTACGCGGGTTGAGGCGTGAAAAAGTCTACCGGGACGTGTCGCTAAGGGTGTTTTCTGTAAGCCAAATGCTGCCAGTCGAAAGGCACGCACTGGTAAATTATGCATTCGGAGGATTGGCGCTCAGAACGAGCGGGCGCATGCATAACTTGCGAACTTGCAAGAAAAAAGATCAAATTTCGATGTTCGCCGACGTTGGCCGGCATTGGCACCGGCCCGGAGTTAGCCCTGCAGCCGTGGTGGCCATAGCGTTTTTACACCGACCCAGCCCGACGGTACTAGGTACTTAGGTACCTACTCGCACAGGGAGCTTGCAAGGTTCATTTCTGTTCCAAGGTTTTAAGCATAATTGCATAATTGCATAATTGCATATTGATTTCACGTATATATAGGTAGGTACCTAGGTATGGATAAGAATTTTAAATGATTCATTTATCCACGATTATAACCCCAACGCCAGGCTGAATGCATCCATACGTCCTAAAACAAATGCTCTTCAAGCAGCAACTTAGCTCGCTTTGAAGTCCTCGTCGTTTCCACATCATTGGTATAATTCCATTCCTGAAGCTGCTCATGAAGGGTTTGGATCAGCTTCCTCGCATCCCATTTTGGGTTTGTGGTCCCTTGCCCAAGTCCCTGCACTCTAGATGGTCCTCTTATATTGATGATCGAACCGTCCGACACCCAGTTATCACAGATATCCCGGACCATGTGATGAGCAAATTTGTTGACGTGCTCATTAGGCTGCGAGAAAGAACTCGGCATCAGTCCATGAAGACCCCTGAAGAATCTATTCAGATACACAGTATCTGCCTGCTCTGATCCTTTGAGAAGAGCAGACAGGTATTCACCGGCCGCTCGAGTGAATGTTGTAAACGCATTGGCTGCCTCGGTAATGTCGATTGCTATTCGAGAAGTTGGGTTATTGATCAGGTACGCCGCAAAAGATGGCGAAACCAAGTTAAGAAGGCGCATGACCTGACTGAGAGTGAAGATATGCTCTTCGCGTAGTTCAGAAGCACCAAGGCTCTGGAGCTGGTGAACACTAGCGAACGCGGATTCCAAAACGGCTAGAAGCCCATTCGCGTCCTCCCCCACAATTGCCCTGTGTATACAAGGTGTTGTGAGCAGCTTTTCGAAGGCGTCAACGTAAGTAACTAAAATAACCCATCCTTCGGGCACGGAGAGCGCTGTTTTTATGATTGCTGGGAACATCGTGCTCAAAATGAAAGAAAACACATGAGAGTTCCCCATTCCTTGTTGGAGGATGACGCTTTCATCCGCAAGTTTACCATTCGCGAGGGCAAGCTTGAAGTTAGGAAAGAGTAGGTAGAAAAGACCGGGTGTCGCCTTTGTGTCGCCCTCTTCTAGCTTGAGACCCCATGATAATATACCCGCTATTTGTAGACGAGGATCTTGACTAGAGGGAGAATATTCCCGGCTAATTTGATAAAAATAGGAGTCCACAGGACACAGGTCTTGCGATCTAATCACGGTGATGATAGACCGGACGAACTCAATATAATCTGCGTGCTCAGGTGAGTCTAGTGTGATAGACTTTAGGTCACACTTTATCTGATCCATAGTGCTCTTCAAGGCCTTGGAGAACTGAGGCTGGAGTTGCTGTTTCCGGCTTGCTTCCGCAAACCGTAATGTCTTACGCATAATTGAAACGACGCCTTGAAAAAGTCAGTAAACAGCAATAACGTGCCTACAAGGGAAACAACTTACGGCTAAATAATTCCAGGTTTGAGTTATAGTCGGGATTATTGCCGATCTCTATGATCGCGTCTTTCAGATACGGGTCCCCATGGCGTTGGATTGCCAGAGCGAATCTATTTTCGT
This sequence comes from Annulohypoxylon truncatum, assembly GCF_022578515.1. NCBI lineage: Eukaryota > Fungi > Ascomycota > Sordariomycetes > Xylariales > Hypoxylaceae > Annulohypoxylon > Annulohypoxylon truncatum. The sequence goes on along the minus strand of NW_025953798.1, from coordinate 784,999 downwards.
AGGCCAGAAAGCTTAAAGGCTTTGCGAGTTCCATCAGGAACAAATCAAGAATCGTCACTCCCAGGTCCTGGAATATGATCAGCGATATTCAACCCAAGGCATAAGGGGATCTCACCTTAAAATCGTCTATGCCCTGCTGGATTAGCATAGCAAGAAAGAGGGCATGATATCTCCTTGAAGGCGAACTAATGGCTCGTGGCATATTTTGAAATATGCCGTATCGTCCACTAACGAAGAATTGGGAGACTCGCTGCCACACAAGTTAGTTGTTAATACGTTCCTAATTCAAGGACACCTACCGAAAGCCGAGCATGAACTAAGCGTGCTGCTACCCGTCCTGCTAGCGCTACAGCCTGTTCCATACATATAGAACGATCACTTGTAGGACCAAGTCCGCTATCTCTAAAATCCATCCCAATAATAGTACGGGCCATCGAGAAAAAGGGCACTGCCATTTTGCGTTCGAGGAGCTAATTCAATGTTAGTGAATGTAGACCCAGTTTCGTTTAAAATGCGGAGCGCTCACCATGATGGCATCCTCTCCATGCCACGAGTGATCGGCTGTTGCTGGACCATGTACCAAGAATTCTTCGATCCCAGTGACGTAGTAGTCGAGAATATCCAGGGCAACTCGTAGACTACTCCAGTCGAAGTCTTGAGATGAGAATGGGAAACGGGTGAAGACTTGGTCCAGTTGGTCTAAGAGATATTAGCAGAGCTCATCCGGGTGGCTGAAGGATTCGACGTACAGTTATTCAATATGAATGAAGCGGCACCGAGTGTTGAAGAGTGCTTAATGACACTTAGGAAGCCTTTCATTGAGAAATGGATCACATCCATTGCGCTCTTCCTATTCAGTTTTACGACCGCGTTCATCATATCTCGACTGATATTTTTCGAGGCGTCTTTAGACATTCTTGAAAGTTGCTGTTGAATATCCGATTCGGCTGACAAGTACTGCTCCATCACTTGCTGGAACATTGATTTTTGCCAATCAGCAAAAGGTTTGTATGCGTCAATGCCTTCATCTGATGATATCACGAATCGAGATAGTTGACTCCAGGCTCGTAAGCTAATCAAGCAGGCTTCTTTATGAGAGCTCGCGGGTACGACCAGTTTTTCGATAGTCTGTACAGAAGGCCGCAGACTCGCTGGTGCGGCCCAAAACAGTGTGCAGAGGAGATCGTGGTGGTTTCTTAGGGCGGCTAGATCACTTTCGTGTATGTCTTTTTCTTTGTCATACTGCCGGTTGTGGTTCGGTAATACTCTTGCCACCATATTCCTAGCGTCCTTGGTGAAGCCCCGGCTCTCCAAGTTCTTGATAGATAAAGCCAGGAGTTTCAAGAAAATATGGAAGCATCTGTCCTCTGGTACAGTAGCAAGAGGCGGTGATCCCGACAGACACTCTAGGAAGTCTGGTGACTTGTATACTTCCTCATTCCGCAAATGAGAGAGCCCTCGAGCAGCAAAGAAGTCGAAGATAGTCCCTATTATACCATTAGATTTTCGCCATCCCCACTGTTCTACGAGGTAATGACAGCGGCTGACAATGCCTCGGCAATAATCGTTGAAACTCGGAGATTGTCTTGGGTTGCCTTCATAGAGCTGAAAGATACGCCGGAGTAAAGCTTGTGGGAGGGACCAACCCTCCAAGGGCGTCGTATGCCTGGAACCCGGCACAAGAACACCAGTATTATCAAATTCACCCAACGGGAGTAGAATAAATAAATCGTACCAGATCCGCTCGAAGGTGTGTGCATCGCTAATGGAGTTTAGGTTCGTGCTAAGTATAACAGAAGACACGACATCCCAAAATCCAGACCTAGGGATGCGAGTTTCTTCGAGTACTCGGATGAGAATAACCCAGCAGACCACCGAATAGTGCTCATTACGAATACCTCTCTCCCGGAATGGTATGCTTTGTAGGTCATAGTATAGGTTTCGAATATCTACCAACTCTGTCTGGAGCAATTGACGGACTGTTCTTTTGGCTATTTTTGACAATAACTCTTCAAGCTGGAATATTTCCGACACTTGATTAAGGTTGTGACAAATACGCAAGACCTGGAGTAGAACAATCAAGCTGCGACTGAGGATTTCGATGAGAGACCGGATCTGATCTGGAAACTGAGGGTTTAGAATGTCCAAGCGCTGTACGAAGCTTCGTAGTATTTCTAAGGCACGGCCAGCGAAATGCTTTTCACTTTCACCGTCCGAGAAATTTATGTAGTCTTGGAGGTAATCTAGTACGAAATCCGCAGCTTGTATCAGATTAACACCCCCGTTGAAGTCAGAAGAGTCGGAATGAAGATTATCCACCATCCAGTCAAAGATAATTCCCAATTCTGATGAAGTCTGGGCGTCCCACTGACCCCAACGTAGTGTTTTCTCATCGAGGGTAAATGTGATATGACCCCGCGGACGATGTAAACTATTGGGAGATTTCTCGTCTGATGCCTTGAGTAACCGACCGCTCCCAAGGAGTGTGCTTTCATGGAAGAAAACCCCAAGGTCTAGTGGAAATATCTCAAAATGTTGAGTATAGTGAGTACCGAATGGACCAAGCCCTAGGAGTTTTCCCGTAGACTCAGCCGTATGCGTCTCGACTATGTGGCTTACAGGACTCGTCTCGCGGGGCAGGGGGTCATTAGCATGCGCATATTGAGGAGCGGTAATATCCACGTGTCGAGGCTGGAAACGTTTTCGAGGCTTCGGTCGTTTCCGTATTGGAGTGGATTCGGACCTTGCTGGATCATTATTATTTAATGCAAGGTCCTCAGCACGTTCATTGGAATTGTCAATAATCACTCTCCTGTCCACAAGTCGTTCGAGCCCAATACCTATCGGGGCTGGCAAGGCTCTGCGCGATTTCCGATATAATGCATCAAGAGCTCTTTTTCGCGCATCAAATACATGACGTCCGGCCTTTTCGCCAGCTGTTTCAAGCTGTGCGGGTCTCGAAGTTGCGTTGCCGTATGACTTTGCGCGAGCTATTTGAGAGCGTTTAGGTACAGGACCCGTAGGATTGAGGTACGCTGATGAATATGGTGCTGCAGCTTCAACGGTCACGAAATTGTCGATACTTGCCTGCTTGACCATTCGCTGAGGCTGCGAGAAATGACTTGAGGGCACAGCTCGGCGCTGTCGTGGTTTCGAACTTGTTCTCAGAGCTTGAACAACCGAATTGTTCGAGATAGGGTGAAGTGATTTTGGTGAATTTGATCGAGGCTTATCTAGGGCATTGGAAGGAGCCTTCGGTTGAATGCGACCCCTTTTCCAATCTCTAAGAGCACCGATGGCATCAACGTTGTCTTGGCGCGTCCCCAAAGCTATCTGCTTTTTTGAGGGGCTGGATCTACCCTTATCTCGTCTCCTACTTGCTGTCCGGGCAGCTATGCGAATAAAGGACGGTGCGTTTGGCTCAACGACATCCAAGATGCTAAGCCGAGGAGGTGGCGTAGACCTAGCTAACGTTCTACCAAGTTCTCCTGTTCGATGTCCTTTAGAACTACTGCTTGTCCGATGCCTCTGAGCGCTTTTCTGACCTGACGAGCTCTTTGCCCTATCCAGTAGCCCAGTGATCCTCTGTTGTCGCTTTACTCGTCCCGGCTGACCTTTGAACGTAGATTGCTGGTTTTTCTTTCGTTTCCTAGGCCTTTCTAATCCATCAAGATGTGTATTAGATCTTTTCCTTGTTGGCATCATAAAATCGATAGGATCCTCTTCAATAACGGAAGCGGCATCATCCTCGAAAATGGAGAAACCGACGTTGTCGTTGTTGCTGCGGTGGAGCTCACCAACCTCGTCAGCTTGTAGCGTCATGTCGTCATCATCCGTGTCATCAAGAAATAGGGCCACTCCATTGCTAGGTTTAGGGGAAACCTGCCGGCGTTGAGCTACGCCTTTCCTCTGGGTCCTCTCTGGAGAGTGGTCTGGGCTTCGTTGCGGAATGGCTTGCGTGCTTTTCCGACGAGGCCCCTGTTGATCAAGTCGAAGCCAAGATGCAGGCAATACACCACGCAATCTTCTCTTCATAGCGGCTTGCAATGTCTCTGTGTCGGTTTCTGAGTCGCTTCCAGAGCCCGAATTATGCTCGCTGCTGGTATCTTCCATAATCGTAAGGTCAATCATCCCAGCGCTTTGGTTGGCCGGGACGGGGCTCTGGTTCTGTGATGACATAATGCTACTTGGTTTTGGTGTAAGTGCCGTCACAGGTCTAGAGAGTCCAATAGCGGTAACAGGCGTGCCCGCAAGGAAATTCGGACTGGTCTGGGGAGGTGAAGGGGGGATATCGAAGATATGGTCAAAATATGCTTGTGGCGAAGCCTCTCTCGTGAGTCTCGCAGTCTGATGCAATTTTGGGAGCTTTCTTTTCTTGGAAACTCTAGGCGAAGTCTGCCTCTTCTTACCCCCAGTTGGCGTCTTCCCCAAATTCCACTTAGCTATGTCGGCCGGGTCGGGAAATTCATCATCCCCTTGAGAGCTTCTCAACAAAGGCTCCGGTTCTTCTCCGCGGCGTCCGGGGGGCCGTGGTGGACTACTCGTTGGGCCGGTTTCCTCCTCGGTATCATCAAAAATAACTCTATCTTGGATTTCTTGGCTTTCACCAGAATCCTCCGGCACAACCCCTCGCACAGTGGATTGGCTCTCATCTTCGTAATCTTGTTCCTGCGAGTCTTCCTCTTGCCTCTTTCTAGCCGCCTCTTCGATCTGCACACGTAGGGGCCGTACACCATGCGACTTCAAAGTTTTGCTATATTGGGCGCTTTCTAGCAAATAAGGGTGCTCTTGAATGGGCTTTCTTGGTCTCAATGATCTCCCAAGTCGAGTTGCTTCTCGTGCAGAGTTAGCCTCATCCTCGTCGGTAATATCCTCTACCTCGAAGACTGCAGTTGTAAATTGTTCAGTAAATGGTACTTCTGGCACCTGAGGCCTGTGTGGCTCCATTCTTTCAGCCTCGGCGGTTTGTATGGAATTGCCAAAGCCATCAATTGGTTCAGGGAGTGGCGACGAAAGAGGGGACGAAACGAGTTGTCGCGTGGGTTCCGGTTCGAGGGGCGCTTGAAGTGGTGGAGGAATTAGATCTCGATCTGCATTGTGTTCTTTCCCGGAACTTTGAGACGAAAGAGGTATATCCCAAATAGTCCTACTGCCTTTCATTTCCACGCGCTCTGCCTCAAATCCATTTTCAACGCCAGCACTGCTTAGCTGCTGGGGGAGTTCATGTTCAGATTCTTGGCTGCTATCGAAGCCGCTTTCGTCGTCCGAATCTGGCACCTCTCCAAGCTCCTTCCATTTCGCCATTGCGTCCGGCCTGCATTTCTCTACTCTGTCGAAGGGCGAGGAATGGTCATGTTGCGCATGTAAATATGTAGGTTGGTAGCCCTAGATTAGTAGTAGTGGTGAAGGGCCCCGAGATTAGACGCGTCGAATGCACTTAAACGCGTAAAGTTTAAAGTTCAGCTACCTATTACAATCATTAGTGGGCAAAGCACGCTGACTAGTAACACACGCCACTTTATTCAGTTAGATGCCAAGCCCCGATAAGAGGATTAATGAATGCTATCAGATTGAGCATCTATGCTAATATCGAGGCAGTCAAAAAAGTTGATTCTTAATGCACCGACATCTGCTCAGCCTAGCCCCACTATCGCTAATTCACACATGCATCCATACGCCAGGATACCAATGACTTCAGATACCCGCCCACGATGATAAACGCAGTTCTGGTCTTCAACGGCCAGGGCCAACCTAGGCTGACCAAGTTCTATACTCAGCTGGTATGACTCACTACCACAAACAATCCTACAACCTCATCCCACACCGGAACAACTTACAACCTGAAATGAACCCAGCCTTGGTCACTTGAGCAGTTCAGTCCATCTAAACATAGGTACCTAGACAGACATGTATTAACAGCAATCGTTACCGTAGGAAACCAGCATCCAGCAGCGCCTGATCTCGGAGATCTTCACGCTCGTGTCGAACCGGGCGGACGGCGCGTGCAACTTCCTGCCGCTGCCGCCGCTCCTCGCCGCCTCGGGGACCTCGCAGTCGGCGTCGGAGCCGCACAACGACGTGCCGTCGCTCGTGACGTACCGGCACTACGCGACGCTCTACTTCATCGTCATATCGACGTCCACCGAGTCGCCGCTCGCCCTGCTCGACCTCATCCAGGTCTACGTCGAGTCGCTCGACAAGCTGTTCGAGAACGTGTGCGAGCTCGACCTCATCTTCAACTTCGAGACCCTGCACGCCGCCCTCAGCGAGATGATCGTCGGCGGCGTCGTCATCGAGACCAACCTCGACCGCATCGTCGCCGGCGTCCGCGCCCAGGGCACCGTCGCCAAGAGGCCCGTCAACGAGGCTAGGGGCTCGGGGCTCGCCGGCGGTTTGGGCATGGGCGGTAACTTCGTCTGGCCCGGTCGGTGATGTCTCGCGAACGTATGTGTGTGTGTGCGTGCGTATGCGCTTAGGTACATGGCACAATACCTAGAATATGTCTATAGATGGGTATCTAGATCGTCAACCGCAAAGGTGTCTGGAGTTCTCGCGGTTACGGGTATGGTATAAGCATCGAGGACGGAGAGCAGCATCGTCTTTTTATGGAGATTCCGTGCTCACACAAGTGGACGGGCGCGGATGAAATATCAATTGGGTATTTTCCCATCCCCCATAACTCCACTTATGCGACGTGAGACTCGTATTGTACATAGTAACAGAGCTATTTTGGGTTTGCGATCGCTTCTATATCCGGGTTGCGCCTTTGATGTCTCTGCTCAGGCGTGAAGGCGCCGAAAACATCCCAGAATTTGTCTCTTGCCTATGTAGGTATATGTGTTAATACGTGAGCTAACTAGGTGGCAGTGATTAAGCTATAAGCTTTGACGTACCCCCTGGAATGGATTATTCTCTGCGCCCCAGTCCATGAATAAAACGGCATAAGTAAAGACGGCTATAGTAGACCATATGTTAACTCGCACTCCCCATCTGATCAAACCGCCTAATAATTATCAGACTTACAAACCATACTGAACAACTGCGCCAATTTTATGAATTTCTCCCACCGCGGCCGCGCAGTCGCGAGTCTAAGTCTCCGTTTATATCGCCGTTCGAATCGGAATTGGTCTTTTTCGGAAAGCTTGGAGAAGTCTGGGGGCCAGACCTTCTTCAGCTTATACGGGCCGGTAAGAGCCGCCGTCGAGGTTGTCGAGGTCGTATTCCTCAGCATAGAAGAGGTGAGCCTTTCGGCGGTCCTGCGCACTAGTGTCGGAAACATGGTGGGCTGTTGACCTTGCTTCCCAGTCCACTGGGCTGATTCTCATCGCAACGAAATTCCATCTTGAAGTGGGACGTATTTTCTAGAGCGTTGTGGCTTGACTGGTTACTGCACAGCCTCACTAAAAGTGTTAGCCACAGTAGACAATCCTTACGTAACTAACCCCTATCATCCTCACCCCTTTTCTAATATCGTCAAAGAAGTAGAACTCAAGATAACCGGCTATCGACTTGTATAGTATAAGTTACAACTATCTCGCTTATTCGTAATGATCCTCCAGATCTTGTATCTCAGTTTTCCAGTATCACCCAAACCTATCTTGGGATCAACCAAGAAGAGACGATAAGCAAAGGGGAAAAGAGGCACTTGTCAAGGCGCCGTGAATATAGACGAAAGCGACGAAAGCTTTCTAACCATTGAAGAATTCGATGACTTAGCCAGGTCTCATTTAGGTCATTCTAATGCTACCGTCTTTCCCAACATCGAAGACACCGTGTTAGATAGCTACCTAAATAGCCCACCTACCCCTATTTTGTTGTGTGGACTACCCTCTAGTCGTTGTGACATCCCTTGATTTTACCAGTTTTCATGCCCATTCATAAAGTTCTTTTAGGTATCTAACATGGGATATATTCCTTATAATAGCTGACCTATAAATAGGAGGTTGCCCGACATGAACCCGATTCATGAGAACTACACAGTCCCTTAATCCCTTAAAGATACCGTTCCTCTAGTTTCTTTACCAAAACCGTAGATCCTAGGCGAATTCAGTTGGGTATTGAAGGAGAAAAGGCGATGTTTGAAGTGTTGACGTAGGATAACTATTTTCAGAGATAGAGAGTGAGGTATGTCAGTATCTGTACCTCGGAGGACGAAGAAACGCAACTCATTTTTTAGGAGTTGCTTGAGAATCGCGATCTTGAAGAATTGCTATCATCTCCCAGTATCTCCACCTAGATACTCGGCAATTTATTCAGTTGGTAGCATCGATACTTTGATTGCTCTTGAGTCCTATACAAGCAGTCCAAGCTGGATCTGGTCTTACAAAGGTAGATGTAGCATCTACGCATGAAGATCTTGATGTCATTCGAGGGAATCCGTCACCTATTTTACCGTGATGCAGTCAGTGGTACAACTTCACTAAGCTATCCAGTCTCTTGAGGTTGCAGGGATTGTACCACGCATATTATTATATACGAGAATCGAGTGCCCCAAGTTAGAGAATGATGTCAATTGAAGCAATTCACCTAAGCTTTTTGATGCCTAAGATCTCCGACTGGAATGATTCAACCTTTCCAGAAAAAGGATAGACATGGTTCATCGTGTCAAGAATCTTTAAGGCTAACCCTGGTCAACCGCTTCGAAAACTGGAGGCTTATAGACGTCATATGTCCAAGAAACCCGCAAGCCGGGCATATTGTCTATTCAGAAGACCCTACAGGTCGTTCGATACGAAAAGAGCTGATGGACGAGCGGAGGTCAAAACTCGTAGCAAACTTGGTAATAAAAGACACAAGGTCAGAGGTCGTATTCGAATACCACATCTAGGATATAACTCATGTTCTATTAGGTTTCCTGCTATGAAGTTCAATTAATGTTATTATCCCGATCCGATATTGGTCAGCTGTCCTCGATCACGAGTTTGATAGTTTACATAATCTCTTAATTATGACTATGCCTTATAGTTAAGTGATAGTAGCTTTTTTAAAAAGGTGCAACCAAGTGTTACCTAATGAACATTTGTCTTAATTGAAATAAGACCAGCAAAATCCTCTCAAATGCCGGAGAATCTCACGTAAGTATCACAGAAGTACGGCCAATTAGGATTCAAATTTAGTCCGGTGTTTCGATCTTGATTGGAGAATTTTGTTGGGCTCGTTGAGTATGTGTTCATTGTCGCTAGCATCGGTAGCTAGCGACAGCTTCTCCTCATGAAAGTCTCTTGTGTCGAAAGTTTTAATAGTCTTAACTATTAAGACCATTAGCGTTCATGAGTGGCGAAACTTCCCATGATATTCCGTAACAAAGACATTCGTAATAACTCTTGGCATTAGCTGACTTATTGTCTTCATTCGCATAGGTAGTTTCTTCGTAGTTTCATTCCATGTCGCATGCTTTTTATAGGGCAACTTTTCAGAATATCTGTATTCGTGTTTCCTCGACAGGTTACATGGCGCATGCAGGAAGATGCAATAGAAAGATAGAAAGGCGTTGAGCTTCGTAATGGGTGTGTCAAACCAACGGGAAGCCATTGGATGGCGCACCAATCACCGATTTGGCGTTCAATAGCTTTCTTTTTCCCTACGGAGATTTTTTCTATTTTTGCATTCCTGCAAGTCGAAAACGTCGAGGTGCTCAGCGCAACCCATGCAACCCTTCACCCTGCTGCAGTACCTCCATGCAATACAATCTAGCCCAGCTATAACATGACGTATGCTTTCTTTCATTGAAGCACAAACAAGGAAAAGCTACCGCGCCAACCCGCCAGCCGGCTCCGTTCAAGTCACCCACGTTTTCTTCGTGACTTCTGTGTCTCTCCTCTACCGCTCGGCTAGACTTCTCAATTGAGACTTATTAACTACCTAAAGCTTCTTCACTGCTAGAATTGCCAAGCTTTCTTCATAAGTGAGCTAACTCCTGACTAAAGTTGTCCGCCCAGGACCTCCATGCAAGGCTAGGTGAGATTTGGCCGAGCCGGGATCGCCACCTGGGCACTAAACTGATCCGCCGCGACACATGGTTCTTTTTTCTCTCTTTGAATTTCGAAAAATCCTAGATTCGATGGCGTTTCAATAGATCACCTACTGCAAGTAATCTCCTACGATAAGATACCTATTCCCAGGTGTAAGAAGATGTTACCCAAGTAACCTCGTCACCCCCAAGTCCGGCGTTTCTGGCGTTTCTGAAAACGGAAGATTCCGTTTTGCAGCGCTGGTGCGATGTTTGTTTGAATTGAGCATGAGAGCAGTGTCTCGTTTCAGAAGATTCCCTAGTGTGTCGCAAATCCGATTACCAACCTCTTTCGTCACGGCGTCACATCCTGCTTGCATACATTGCTACCGCATGTATGTATTATGACAGTATGTATGGATGGCCGATAGGAACCTGTAGGATTGCATGCGGCGACATGACCTGCGTGGGATAAGGGAAATCTTGTTTCTGCTTCTCGTCCCAGATAACGCAACCCACCGAACTTGGGGCCGCGTCGTCGCATCGCGATCCACACATCCTTGCTTCTTTAGAGTGCTAGAGTGTCTACCCTTCCCAGGCCCTTTCTCTTCCCTGGCTTGATCCACACACCATCTTGATTCTTGAACAGGCCATGGCCGTGTCCTGGCTTTTTATTGTAAACTTTGCCTTATCTAGACGCCTCGTCCGTCCTCTTATTGCCCACCCTAACGCCATGTTACCAACTATTGTACCTTGTTTAAACTGGTAAAACCTTCGTATTAGTAGCTCCCCCTACCTTGATTTGCTCTGCATATTAGCTACGGTTCATATCTCGAGCAACCTTCCAGACTTTCCAAGCTTATCCTTTCTTTTTCCCATGAGCTGCTAGCAGCTAGACAGCTCTGCATTGCATTGCTTCAGCTGTCCTAATACCTTATCGTCGCGAATCTCACGTGGAAAAGAGAAAAAGAAATAAAAACATTGCGCGTTGGACTCGAATGATAATATCGCCATCACAAACGAACCATTCACAAAGCTAGCTACGATGCGATTAGCCGGCGTAATTGTCGCCGCAGCTTTACCAGCCGTCCTTGCTGCTCAACAAAGAGTTTTGACCCACTCGACAAGTATGAAAATTGAGGATGCGCCTGGGTCGGTGGGTGAGTTGGATTGTGTTCTATTTGGCTCGATGAGAGGAAAATTGTAGCTGACTGCGTTCGACAGCTTCTACACCTGTTCTGGTCAACTCTTCAGACTCGCTCGCGCGACCTTCAAAACCATTAACAACCGTCGCTGCGGAGAAGCCGGCATTAGAAGCTTCCGTAATGGGTCTCATCGTCTTTTCGGCTGCCGGACTTTATCTACTATGAATTAGGGACTAGGGAGGGCTATCGACCATTTTGCATTTTCACCGGCGTTGGCGGACGAAATCATGAATGCCATGGGGGTCATGATTAGGCATGGATTAGCATTGTTTCAGAGGCTTTGACGGCGTTCTGGCTGATGTCTTGGCATTTGGATATACCCATTGGATGGCTGCATCTGCTTTCAATACCGTCGCCATCAATCCGTTCCGGATCCAATCAGATCCGATTAATATAACAGGATTGTGATCATACACATTTCCCCTAATCTGATAGTGCTCTCTGTGTTTTGATTCGGGTTGCATCTGGCCGCATCTCGAGTTCTACACGCGATATCGGCGCCGGAGCTCCGTATCGTATACTACCACCCGCATCCACCTCTTGGCCCGGGAAGTCTGCGGTAACATCCACTTGCCACATCACTAAGCATCACTAACAGCAGTTTGATGAGAGAACGTGCGTTGAAATCACATCTCTACACTACCGTCGCATCCCTAGTGAGCTGAAAGCGATGCAACTTCACCAGGTGACGCGTACTTAGTCGAGGCCCTTGCGCCATAGTCGATTTGCCGACGGCTTGGCACTTATTCATCTTTCACGCTCGCTTCAAGCCGCGTCACATGCTTCGTTTTTTAATCGATTCCTACATATTTGGATCGCGAACGTTCAAGCAACGATAGTGACCTGATTCTCAACAGGTCCTGGTGCTGAAGGATCAGAATCCGGCTTCGGCAGATTGTCCTGGTTAGTGTCGTTAGTATGCGCATTGTAAAGATAATGTTGGTGTGAGACGAACCAGATCATATATAACCCGAATCATTAGACTGCAGCTTGGACAAACTGCAATGTCCGTTGCCTCGTCCTGAAGATCCATGAGCGCAATTTCGAAGCGATCGCCACAGGGGCAGGGATAATGATAGATTTGTAGTGTCTCATCGTAGGTCATGTCTTCGATCTCGACCTCGTCGTAGACTGCTATCTCTTCGTCGTTGGCCATAGCGAATGTTTCTATGTTTCTAGTTTCTATACCTGAAGTGTGCTTGAGTTTCGTGTATAAGCCGCCACCTTGAAGAAAAAAACTGAAAATGTCTTTCATAAAATCAAGACCCCGCGCCCAACTCCAAATCGGATAGGGGCGACCTTTAATTTATCGGTTTATGCAACAAACCAAGTTTCCCACCCCACACTTAGAAGCCACATTGAGCTCAAGTCAAAGCCACTGAAACCATTAGAGCCAGCCACTTCAGATGCTGACCATCGGCGGATCACATGCAACAAGAACGTCACCAATTTAGCAATGTACATGTACGGTAAGCTTCGGTATTGGTCGCAATCGCCGAGGGACGTTTATCCTTCAACTCCTCCAACTTCAGAAAGGCAATTTCAATCCATCGCAACCATGTAATCACGATAATCCACATTGTATAGTATAGCTTCAATCTGTTGTTTCATTATTGTCCCTCCCTCATGGGCCGAATTTACTTTCCGTTAGCTTCGGGGTAAACAAGCGTTGGAATCCAGGCTATCCAAGTTCAATCCCTTCGCAGTTTTCGACCCGTTTCCGCCGAGGTTACGATCGAAATCATGGCGGCGCAGTCTAAACTCGTTCTGCCCGATCGGTCTCTTAAGAGTGTCGTCGCCCAATTGACGCATCTATACGTCGAGAACCGAACCCGAATCTCCCGCGTAGTCTACCTTACCCTACTCGTTGCCCTCGTGAACCGCGTCCGGCATGCCATATCCGAACAGAAGGCCGCGTCCGCGCGCGAGGCGGCGAAGCGGAAATTGGGCACGACCTCGAGCGACGGCACCGAGGTGACGAAAAAGAAAAAAGTCGAGTTGAATCGCGAGTTCTTCAAGTCTTTGTTAAGGTTGCTAAAGATAGTCGTGCCCGGCGCGCGAAGCAAGGAGACCCGGCTGCTTATTAGCCACAGCTTCTTCTTGGTCGTACGGACGCTTATAAGCTTGAAAGTCGCCGAGATGGACGGCGCAATCGTAAAAGCACTTGTAAAAGGAAGTGGGAAAGAATTCCTGACTAGAATCGTATGGTGGATGTTGATCGCCGTCCCTGCGACCTTCACAAATTCCATGGTGAGAGACCTAATCCGATGGTTGTTAAGTGAGATGATATTAATGATGCATACTACTGTAGTTGTCATACCATCAAGCCGAATTGTCGCTCAGATACCGAACACGGTTAACCCAATTCATCCACGACAAGTACCTATCCCAACTCACATTTTACGGCATCTCTGCGCTAGACGATCGGATAAAGAACCCGGATCAGCTCATCGCTGTTGACGTAGCTAAGTTCTCGAACAGCTTAGCTGAGCTATATAGTAATTTAGCCAAGCCTATATTAGATATGGTGAGAGATATGCGCATCGTCTTCTGCATTATATGAAGCTAACAAGACTAGACCATATATACATGGTCATTGTCGAAGAGTGTTGGTGGTGAGGGTGTCATGTTTATGTCTTTACTTGTCCAGCTCTCAGCTCACCTCATGCGCGCCTTGACGCCTCCTTTCGGGAAATATGTCGCAGATGAAGCGAGACTAGAGGGTGAATTCCGATTCCAACACTCGAGACTCATTGATCACAGCGAGGAAGTGGCACTTTACCACGGTCACGAAGCAGAAAAGGATACACTCGACAAGGGCTACTTTACGCTAATCAAGCATGTGAATTACATCTTGCGTCGGAGATTTTACCATGGAGTGATGGAAGATTTCGTCATCAAATATTTCTGGGGTGCTCTGGGCCTTTTGCTTTGCAGCGTGCCCGTCTTTTTCAAGTTGCCTAACCAATTAGCTGGTGCGACCGCCAACATGGGAGACCGAACAGAAACATTCATTACCAATAGGCGGATGTTACTGAGTGCATCCGACGCATTTGGCCGTGTAATGTTCTCTTACCGCGAGATCATGGAGCTGGCTGGTTACACATCACGTGTCGCATCACTATTGGAGGTTATGGACGATATCCAGGCTGGACATTTCGAGAAGAAGCTGGTTTCCAGTTCGGGCATCGAGGACAATGAAGCCGTGCTGAAAGGCAGAGGGAAAGTGATAGAGAGTAAGGACATTGAGTTTATCGATGTACCGATCATCTCACCAAATGGAGACGTCCTTGTTAGAGCACTCTCGTTTTCGCTCAAACAAGGCGAGCATCTACTTGTCGTTGGCCCGAACGGCTGCGGAAAATCAAGCCTTTTCCGAATCTTGGGTGGTCTGTGGCCCGTGTACGGCGGTACCGTATATAAGCCACCGTTTACGGACATCTTTTATATTCCCCAACGACCATACTTATCACGCGGCAGCCTTCGCCAGCAGATTACATACCCGGATAGCCTGCGAACTGTTCGCGCGCGCGGCGTGACCGATTCCCAGTTACTCGACATTCTAAGAATCCTCTCCCTGGAGCATCTCGTCGATCTCTACCCGGAAGGCTGGGACGCGGAAGCCGAGTGGCGAGACGTCCTCTCGGGAGGCCTGCAACAGCGCGTAGCCATGGCTCGTCTATTTTACCACAAGCCGCGTTACGCGATTCTCGATGAGTGCACAAGCAGCGTGACGCTCGAGACTGAAAAGGTCATGTACGATAATGCGAAGGCCATGGAAATTACTTTAATGACCGTAAGTCACCGGCGAAGTCTATGGAAGTACCATAGTAGGATCCTGCAGTTCGACGGACAGGGTCACTTCGTATTTACGAAGCTCGATGCCGAGAGGAGGTTGAAACTGGAGGATGAGAAGGAAGATCTGGAAGTTCTACTCCGACAGGTACCAGACATTGAAAGGAGAATTGGCGAATTGACCGCTGGATGATGGGGCGGAGAAACATCTAGGCCAGGACGATTGACGAATCAGGGACGTGTTGTATAGTAGGAGATGTATATACCTAGCTAGCCTCAATGCTAAAAGCCATTAACACACGATGGTATACACACTAGCCTCCGGACACCGGCACCGGGGTTGCGGAACGGGTGCGATTAGTCAATGCGGTTCCTAAAAGCTTAACCTGCGCGGCATTATAAAAATGGCCTATTAGCTCTCGTGTAATTACTTAAGGAAGACAGTCCCGCCACTCGCAGTGGGACGTTGAGCATCTGTCTACCCTGTCTATCCACTTTGCTTGGCCTTTTTGAGCCTCATTAACCTTAATAGGGGTAGTCTAGGAGTTGTGGTAGGGGTAAGGGTCCATCGGGTTGATCGCGAGATCCTCACGCGACAAATCTTGTTTGATAGGAATTTCCCGCCTATGCATATGCAGTGTATCTTGGCTATCTTTGTGTCACGCGAAAGCATCAATGGTGGTACTCGGGATATCGAGGAAGAGAATCATCATGCAGGACGTTTTCCTTTCGATCGAAGATTTTCGCCCAAACGTGATGGGAAGGCATGTTTATGTATGTAATGGATGTATGTAAAGACGTACGTAATGTTTCATAAACCGGTTGTATCTGCCGAGATCGACCTTCGACCCAGAACGCGGTATCCACAGGGACCCAGAGAAGGGCCGGATGCCAATTTTGTAGATCTTGTGGTCGTCGTCGAAGACTCGTCCTTTCCCGCCCTACCCCTTCGCACTTATACCCTTTGGATAGGGTTCCCCCCGGCCGCGACGGCCGCCACGATGCTAAAATTTCTGCGGTCCTCCTGCTCGCCCTATACCCGCCATGTCACGCTGTCCCCAGGCGCTCCTAACCTGTTCGGAAGACCGAAATCGCCCGTGCTCGACCAACGATCCCCGGTTTTATTATGATTCTCCAGAGCCTTCTTCCTTGTGATCCCGTGGGGACTCCGCAACTTTCGTATCCATGCCTCCCACAACGTTGGGGGAAGGCAGGGGGGAGGGGAGGTTGACAAGTAGGTTAGATGACGAACCTTTACATGGGTTTAACAGGTCAAGCTAATAAAGGGCACCTTTAATATCTGACCCTGATAACTCCCGCCTCTACTTACTTGCTTACCTAGCTTACCTGTTTTCTTGGCTTCTCTTGTCCCATACCTATGATCCTATTATCATCTAAACATCAACCTACCTAGATAATAGATAATAGATAAATATGGGTTCTAAGAAATACTTCGGCCTCCAAGGCCACGTCCTGAGTAGGCTGCAGACGGCCCTCATCGTCGCTCCATCCTTCATCCTATTCGGGTACAACCAGGCGGGCATCGGCGGCCTGATCACGGAGGATGACTGGGTCAAGACGTTCCCCCAGATCGACACCGTCAACGCGCCGAAATCCGTCAAGAGCCAGAGGACAACGCTCCAGGGTTTCGTCGTCGCCGTCTTCGTCATCGGCGCCCTCTTTGGTGCGCTGTCCTGCTCGTACACGGGCGACCGCTTCGGTCGTCGAAACGTCATCTTCGTCGCCGGCTTATGCACCCTGGTCGGCGAGATCCTCGAGGCCTCTTCCTTTGGGCTGCCGCAGTTCATCGTCGGTCGTGTTATCGTAGGTCTAGGTGTCGGCCAACTGAGCTCGCTTGTTCCCGTCTGGCAGTCTGAGACGAGCGGCGCGAAGAACCGGGGCAGGCATGTTGTGCTGGACGGACTGTTCATTTGTCTAGGTTACGTCCTCGAGTCTTGGATCGACCTGGGTTTCTTCGAACTGCACCACGGACCCGCGACGTGGCGTGTGCCGATTGCCATTGCGGCCCTCTTCTCGATCATCCTGTCGGCATCCATCTACATGTTCCCCGAGTCACCGCGTTGGCTACTGATGGTGAACAAAGGCGAGCAGGCCCGCGAGGCTCTCTCCATACTGCGCGCGTTGCCGCGGGAGTCGGAGGAGGTGCAGGCTGAGATTGCGGGTATCGAACACAGTCTCGAGATGACGGCTAATGGGGGCGCAAAGCTGAGCCAACTCCTTAAAATGGGTGAAGATAAGCTGGCCTACCGATTTGGGCTTTGTATTTTACTGCAATTTTACCAGCAGATGTCGTAAGTAGCGGACTTCCCTACAACTTTGTCCCTCGACCTCATCTACCCAGGTAGACGTTAGGTTTCATGGACTAGGAAGTGAACAGGACTAATATACCGGGCAGTGGAAGCAACCTCATCAGCGTCTACGCCCCAATCCTCTTCCAAGAGAACCTTGGGCTCAGCAGCGAGATCTCGCGGGTGCTCTCCGGAGGAGCCCTGACATGGAAATTCCTCTCCTCATTTCTAGCGTTTGTGGCCATCGATCGGTTCGGCCGTCGCGCGGTCTTCATCGTCAGCGGTGTCGGCATGTCCTGCTGCATGGTCGCGCTCGCCGTCGCTACCTCGTTCCCCACCTCGAATCGCTCCTCCCAGATTGCGGCCGGTTGCTTCATCTACCTATACAACACGTTCGTGCCGATTGGCTTCCTCGGCGCCAACTTCTTGTACTGTACCGAGGTGGCGCCGCTAAGATTGCGTATGGCGATGAGTTCGATTTCGACGGCAAATCATTGGGCTTGGTATGCTCCCCCTTTTCACTCCTTTAATCATTGTATCCTACTGCCTCCTTGCCTCATTCTCCCCTACTTTAGAAGATATGAACGTGTGCTAACATAGGGAAACTGCAGGAACTTCCTCGTCGCAATGGTAACGCCGATAGCCATCTACAGCATCGGGTGGCAGTATTACATAGTCTTCGCGGTGATCGCTGCGTGCGTGCCAGTATCCGTCTATTTCCTGTACCCGGAGACCATGGGTCGCAACCTCGAGGAGATCGACCTCGTGTTCAAGCAGTCGCCGTCCGCCTGGGGCACCGTCCAGTTCGAGAAGAGGCACCGTGGCATCGACCTCACCGCCGAGCCCGAGGGCAAGAGCGAGGTCGAGGTTAAGCACGAGCACTTGGACATGTAAATTGGAATACGTGTCGAGCTCTCTCTAGGTATATGAGCGAAAAGTCCCGAAAGGAGGCTGCGTACCTTGCTGGAGTAGCGTTGGCGTTGCAACACATTGACGAAAGAAAATAGGATATTAGAACAAACAAAACTAAAGAATTATGGGTTTATGAGATATGGGTACACTTGGAAACAAACGCTTTTACATAGCCCTACATACGCATAGGGAATAGAGATACAAGCCAATTCTTGGTTAGAGGCTTACTCAAATCGACGTCTCGATGGAGTGTGCTGTCTGTCGTCGGCTTATGCTAAAATCGTAACTTGGAAGACGTCCTAGGCCGTCGTCGGTTCATGCTGATGACCTTCGAAAATTACCTAGGCAGTTATTTGGTAACCTAGAAGTCCAGTCCACGAGATCCGTCAAACTCTCATCTCTTCAGGCCACCCAAGGTTGATGTTCTCTGTATCCACATGGTTGTCTGCCAGGGATACTCGGTGGGACCAACAAAATGCATAGCCTATGTGCTCTGCGAATCAATATATTTACCTACCTAAACATAGAGAAAATTCATCTAGACTCTCTCATGAGGCGGATGGTGCTTGAACCAGCCAAGAGTGGCCATACAAAATTTCCAGGCGAGCCAAGATGCGGTACAACGTGTAGCATAATGATGTAATTTAAGATGAGAGGCGTTTCTCAATCCGCTGGCGATCGGTAAAGCCGAGGAACCCGAGCTACCGGAGGCAACCTCATTTCTGGCCTAATAACAATGTCGGATACGCTGTCCTCCGTATATATTTCATATCAACAGAGTTGGTGGATAGGAAAAGAAACAATGTCTGGGATCCATGTGGCAAAACAGTGAGGACAGATATGTTTGGTTCAGATGAGAGTTGTCAGAAGTTGCGATGAGACATTCTGTTGGAGAAGATGGAACCTGGTTATTAAGATGACGGATTGCTGGATAACACTATCTATATATATACCAAGCTCGTATATATGTATAAATATGCATTTGTACGTACGAATATTCAACTAAATAAGTGTTTGCTTTTCATAGCGATTAGTGCCCTCGAAGTAATCCGCTAGTTAGTGCTTGTTTAGTGGAGAAGGAGGTTTAACGGCGTCTGATTCGAGCAGATGCATCGCGAAATGCGAATTTCAACACCTAGACCTCAGCCAACTCAGCCCCGACGATGACGCATACTTGTTTTATGCTTGCCTTAACCGCGCGACAGGCGGCAGCATAAGCTATTCCATTCGCATTCGGGAAACCGGGTTATAGGAATAATATCATAGCAGCCTCTTTCAGCCCTATATTTGTTAGTTTGTCTCGAGTTTCGTTCTGAAGGGACATCAAACAAATCATCCCTGCCCGACGAAACCTTTATATTTAGATTCAACCCAACTTTGTAGTCGAACCTTGAATCGTCACCACATTCTTCCTCGACACGAGGTGGCGCGATCGGATAGAGTTTACTAGAGTCTCGGTATCTATCAGCACTGTTCCTACAAGTTCAGGGGCAGCATCGGCAGTTGATTCTTCATCCCTGTTAACGACATCATCCGTGACAGGGTAATCCGTACTTTCAGACGACACTTCTCACTGACTGCTATATTCACATTTTAGACACTCATAGGTCTACTAAGTATTAAGAAAAGGGCCAGATATGGATGAGCACGTCGAGGCCCGTTCGTTGGCCTCGCTCAACTATCTGGCAGCCAATCCGCCTCAGTATCCGAAAAAGCCCAATGAGGAAAGGCAAGATCCGATTATTCTGTACATCTCTCGAGTACCCGGCACAAGGGGTAAGATTCTCATAACACGCAATTGAAATCCTTCAAACTCTGGAATTCTATTCTAACGCCGATTGTAGATATTATTCTCTCAACTTTGAAACCTCAGGTCAAAAGCGTGACGGCTGAGGATGTAGCCAGTTCGCTGTATTATGTTCATCTGAACGGCCCCGAGGATGAGGCTCTCATCCCTCCTCCTGGCCAGACCAAGCCCCCGTCTCCTAGAACGAGCGGGGAGAGTTCAAGGTCAGCAAACCAGATTCAGAGGAAACCTGTACCAGGGGCTTCAAGTCTTGCCTCGTCGCGAGTAGATGAAAATGCACCACCGCCATCCATCAAAGAAAACCAAGGCAATAACGGCCAAACGAAGCCCCCGATGCGGAATCCCTCACTGCGGAAGCCGGTTCCTCAGTCTGCATCAGCTCCTTTATCTCAGCGACCGCCAGCCTCTCAATTCGTATCTCCCCCGCCACCTCCTCCAAGGAGACCTGTAGGACCTAGGCCAATTGCTTCAGAGTCTCCTGAGAGGAACCAACCACTGTCGCCAATTTATGATCAGCCTGAGTATCAGATGAGGCCAAGCATGGAAGTACCTTCATTGCCACCACGACCTAGCGAGCTTGAAGACCCATTTGTTGGTTATGGCCGATCACCATCACCCAAATCGCCCTCCAAGCAACGTCCTTTCACACCCTTCTCACTGACTCTCATAAGACGGGATCCGAGCTCAGGGCAGCAATGGAACGTCGGCAAAGTGGCATCTTTCCAATTGGAGAACCCTGAGCTTATTCACGAGGAGAAGCACCGCCACCCCTCTCCATCGATCATGATACACCTAGAGACCTCCGGGTACGCTAAATTCCGGGGCATGCCAACTCAAACGACGTCAGCAGATATAAGGGAAATAAGAGCTAGTCTGGATATGCGTCCCGGCAGCGCATCGTCCTCGATGAAATTCCCCCAGATACCTGATCTCAATCCCCCGGCTACCACTTCAAACGCCTTCGAGCGCCAGGTCGTGATGGCGTATTCGAAGTCCTTCGGCGCTACCATCCGCGATAAATTCCACCACCACAGGAGCACCTCGGACGAGGACCGTTCGCCGCCGCCCGTATTCCCGCCGAGGAAAGCTCGCCACGGCAGCATGGGCTCGATTGGGTCGTTTGGCGGGGACTTCGACGGCGGCGAGGCGCCCGTGATCACGCAGCCCGCGCCGGGCCTGAAGCCGCGCGGATACATGTTCAAGAGCCCGTGGGGCGGGCGTTGCGAATTCGTGACCGGCAACGCCGGACGCAGTCTCAAGTGTAGACACGTGCTGCCGAATTACACCGGCACGGTATTCAACCCGCTTGTAGATGGACAGGAGGCCGGGCACCACGGCCACAAGCCGAAGGGCCAGCCGATCAGCGAGCTGCGGTTCAATCTGCCTAGCAGCGAATTATTCGCCGAGAAGCGGTCCACTGAGGGAGGAGTCAGGACCAGGGATCAGCTGCAGAGCCAGTTCAACAAGGTGCTGCAGAAGGCGCACGGGATCGACCACTACTACGACGACGACGATGACGGCTGGCACCTCGATCTCAGCTTAGGCCGCGAGAAGGCCGGAGGCGGCAACAGGGGCAAGAGGGCGAAGATGGGGAAGCTGATCGTGTTCGATGACGGCCTGAAGATGCTGGACCTGGTCGTCGCGGCGAACGTGGGGGTCTGGTGGACGGCGTGGGAGCGCACCGAGCGCGCCGATTCGGAGAGGGATTTGGCGCATGATATAAGGTAAACTTATTTACATGTTATTTCATGTTATATGTTATTTATTAAGATCGACGAGTTGTTGAGAACGGGTTGCTAAAACGCTTTTTGGGGGTCCGCATTTAGACGGCGTTATTGCAAGTACTTCCATGCCCATGCCCACCGGCGCTCTGATGGGAAGGAGAAGGGGAAGAGCGTGGCAATGGGGGAAAAGAAGCGTGGACGATGAAAGCTAAGTGAGGGAGGAGGAGGGGGGGGAGAGAAGGGGGTTATTACACACGCATACGCATACGCATAGACCGGCCTGCATGAGATACCAAAGGCGTACCTAAGATCGATGCTTTCAGGGTGCTTTCAAAAATGGGATCGCGTTGTCTTTCAGATACCGTATCGAAATATTTTATTTTATTGGGAATGGGGGTAAAGGGGATAGAGGAAGGGGGGGTTCTAAAGGTCGAGGCGGTTTGGTTAGGGGGTGTAATGAAGTATGATATACACAATAAATCTACTCTATTTCTTGATTTGATTAATAGGGAGAGCATATTCGCTACATCTTGTTTGAGATATTTTGGATTTTTCTAAATTACCCAGGTAGTAGAGGTATTCATACCACGCCCGGAGGTAGACTACTCATGACGGCTTTATGATTACTGGTTACTAGTATAGAAAGTCTTATCATGCCATGAAAGTTCGAACTCGTCATCTAGAGGCTCTTTATGCAGCTAGATGAATCATGCCTAATGGAGAATTGTTGAAATAAGTGCCTTAATTACTAATAAATTATTAATAGGAGAAAGCTATCCCCTAGATTACTTAATCGACGCCCATTGCCCGCCATATTATGTGTAAGATGCCTAGTCGGGTAATTAGGGGGTAGTTTTCTGCACAGTCCAATGATCGAGCACCTCTAGAGGATGTCTTTGAAAAAGAGCAGTGCAGGCGCCACGATAGTGACCCGTGAGCGCTGTCGCGATAAATTTAGGGCTTCCCGTGGCGTCACCCGCAATCCATTGATAGGTACGTTACTAATCCATTCCTGCTACTCACCTCTGTAGCTATTTTCTAGTTTGAATCTTTCGCACAGAGGTAGCCATCTATCCCTGCGCCGACGATAGATGCGCCTCCCAGGATTTCACCATACAAAGCTTATAATTCTCCCGTCGTAAGATACCTATGAAGCAGGCGATCTAGCGAGCCAGCGCTGAGCCAAGCCATGTCCAGACGCTCCCAAAGCCGGAGTGGATAATCCGAGTATGGATGCATAGGTAAATAAGACTATTCGGGTATTCTAGCTTACATGTTCTATGAGTCAGTGCAACCATTCATCTTGGAGTTACAACTTTCTGTCGTATAATGCAGTCTACCTTCGTATTCTATGACTTCCCTAAACCAAGCTCCTTGATGATGATGTCAGCCGCCTTCTCACCAATAACCAAAGCTGTGTTGTTAGTATTTGCAGCAACAGTCTTTGGCACGATACTCAGATCAGCAAGCTTCAGGTTCTTGACACCATGAACACTTAGATTCTGATCTACAACCCCGTATTGGTCGACAGGACCTAGTTTGCAAGTTCCTAGGGAGTGCCAAGCAGATCCAACATTCTCACGGGCCCAGTTATCAATAATGGCATCGTCCTCGGCCGAGTACTCGATATCCTGCACGTTATCGAGGGGTGTGTTCGTTGACACACATGCTGCTTTAGACCACTCTGGGAAAGGCGGATGATGGCTAACCAATTCTCCACGGAACACGTCCATACGGCGTGCTACTTCACGCTGCTTTTTATATGCCCATCTGTGTTTCAGAAGGTCGATACACTTCTCGTCAGAGAAAAAGCCAGTTTCAAAATCGAGTGGGTCAGTCAACTTTGGTCCTGTAATATGGACATGACCTCTTGCGAATGGGTAAACAGTGAAGCTTGAGATACCGAAATACTGTCCTGGTGGAATCCCAGTAGGATCACCTGGGAAGCTGGTAATCATCAGCCTACCATACAACAGATGATTTGAGGATTAAACTCACCAGTTAACCAGCGACATCATCATAAGGGGTCTGTTCGGATTATCTCTGAATTCCTTGTTCCAGACTTCCTGAAATACGGGACCTAGAGAGGCGACGTCTTCATCTGTGGGTCGGAGTTTGCAAGTAACGTCCTGCGCGTTCCAGCCCAAGATCCTGTCATTGGTTTTGACTAACTCTTCTGCATTCAGAGCCCCTGTCAATATCCCATCCATAGTTTCTTCGGGAGCAAGGCTGGATTTGTAAGGATACACAATAAGATGGTGATCCTCGTATTCATGGCCAACGCCCGGGATATCGGCAACGATTGGAATGCCAGCACGACCTAAGACATCAGGATCGCCTACGCCGGATCTCTCGAGGACAGTTGGTGTTCCAAAAGCTCCACAAGACAGGACAACGGTCTTTCTGGCCTTGACTGTCCGCTCTGGGGCACTTTCTGGTTTGTAAACGACGCCGGTGGCTTTCCCGTCCTCGATCAAAACTCGGACGACTTGAGATTTGATGATTACGTGGAGATTGGGATGTAGACCATCCTGAAGACGGGGTCGCAGATATCGGCTGGCCGTGTCCTGGCGCTTCCCATCAGGTGAGATGAACCTGACCGCACGCTGGACGCCGTTGCATGCATCCAGACTCCCTAAATCTTCGATCTCTGGCCAACCAATTTTGTTCATGGCGGAAACGAAGTCATCTTGGGATTTTCTACCACAGAAGGTGCCAGTAGACACTTGGATTGGACCATCGGACCCATGAGTATCTAGTAGGCCAGGTCCATGATATGTTTCTAACTAAGAGAAAGTAAGTCTGAGCCCTTTGGGTTATGTCCGTAGAGTTTTGCGTGTAAACAAGGATGACGGTACCTTTTTCAAGAACGGTAAGATCTCATTAGCAGACCAGCCAGCGGTTTGCCACGAATCCCAATCGGATCGCTGGGCCCGACTGTACATCATCATGTTGACTGCAGAGCCGCCGCCGAGAACGGAGCCGGTGGGCACAATAATATCACGATTGCCTGTATGTTTGGATTTGTTGCCTTTGTAGAAGGCAGCTGTTGTAGTGCCTGGCCCAACATTACTGAGAAAGAATGCAGGGTAGTCGACCGCCGGATTACCAGCGCCATTTGGTCCTGCTTCGATAACCAATATTGAAAGACTTGGATCAGCATCGGCCAGCCTTGAAGCTACGATGCAGCCGGCGGTGCCACCTACGATAACTCGTTAATCAGCTAGTCGCCATAGAATTAGAGTCCTTAATAAATAAAACGGAGTCTATTATGTAAAATTCTTACCTCCCGCAACAATGATATCCACCGATTGAAGCTCAGCAGGTAGTTCACTGAATTGACCCATTTTGTGATATTATGATATGGGAAAGACATGTAAAACTAAGCACAAGTACTAGAGGGTGGACTTCGGGAATTCATAGCCCAGAGAAGAGAAAATATGTGGTATGATATTTATATATTGTCCAGTCCAGTTGCAAGTGTAACAGGGTTTATATAATCATGTACTATCAGTATAAAACAAAGCAAGGGATATACGTTAAGGCTGAGGGGTGAGATAGGAGTATAATTCTCTATCCTCATTTCCAAATAATGTCAGACCCGTTGGTAATGTTTTCGTGCGAGTACACCAACAATCCCACACTATCCAACGTCGGCCCCTCCAACTAGAGTTAAAGTAGAGATATGATTTGATTTTATGATCTAACAACGGAACTCAGAGCCTAGAGAGGCAAAAATGTTAGATTGGTTGATATGGCCCTAGTATACGCCTTGCAGCCAACATCTGTATGAATGCCTAAACACCATGTCTTGCTACTCCTTGGTTGAAGATCTGCCGTTCTGATCTAGATAGAAATTGCATCCTACAGAGTAGTTCCCCGTTAAATAACATAAGTTAGGTATGTACCAATTGCCATTGAATCTATGACATGTATTCGAAAAGAGGTGCTAGGACTGTGGGCACCAATGATAGACTCCATCGAAAGGGGCCTCCTCCAGCTTTGTGATATTGCTGAATATCCAACATTCTAAGTTTAGGCATTTAATTGGTCGACCGATTCGGCCTCCTAGATTCTCATAAGTTCTAATTGGTAAACAATCCAGGAGCGATTAAATCAAAGCTCGACGAGATGCTAAAGAGCGAAGCTTGGATAACGGATGCCAATTGAAGGAACATGAATCCAGTAGCCTCCCTTCACGAGCGATAAATTATCCTCATATGCTGCTAAACTTAGTTCATTCGAAGATCGTTAATGCTGGGGAGTGATTCGGACTTATAGATTACCCCTGATTCCTACCGACATACGAAGAATTATTAATGACCGCCTCTTCTTCAAGGCTAACATAATCTTTTTGACGCCACTAACTTCGTTGGAAACCTTCCCAAATAATTCATCGATAGTCATCTATTTCGATATATACGCCATAGATGGCGATATATACTCACAGTTGCACGACATTAAATTAAACAATCCGGTTGGTCGCCGGGGTAAAAAGCAAGATGGAATAGGAAGGTCTCGCTAAGTCAACTCTTGGGAGGCGGGGAAGCAACCGGGTCTTTCTTTTACAACCGATTGTATAGCGTCAAATATAAAAAGCCATCTAATTAATATCTCACCTATTGATATCCAAGGCTACATACATACCTACCTATCCATCCTTAGTTCAAATAGTCAGCCATGAAAAGCCTAATCCAAACCAGCACACTGGCCCTCCTCGCCCAAGCCGCCCTCGTTCCGGCGAGCCCCGCCGTCCCGCGCCAGGACTCGCCGTACGTGGGTCCGGAAAACGGGACCCTCGTGATCATCGGCGGCAACGCGCAAGATGACGCCATATACCAGCGCATCATCGACCTAGCGGGCGGGCCGGACGCGCCCATCGTCACGATCCCGACGGCGGACGGGGCGCCGACGTACGACGACGACGCCGCGTCGGCGGCCACGTTCCGGCGGCTGGGGGCCGCTAACGTGACGGTGCTGCACACGTACGACCCGCAGGTCGCCGACACGGAGGAGTTCGCGGCGCCGCTGCGCGCGGCCAAGGGCGTGTTTTTCGGCGGCGGCAGGCAGTGGCGTCTGGTCGACGCGTATGCGGGGACCCTTACCGAGCGGCTTTTCCACGAGGTGCTTGACCGCGGGGGCGTTGTTAGCGGGAGCTCGGCCGGAGCTTCGATCCAGGGGAGTTTCCTGGCCCGTGGCGATTCGGCGACGAACCAGATCTTGGTCGGGGACCACACGGTCGGGTTTGGGTTTCTGAAGAACGCTGCTATTGATCAGCATGTGCTTGTGCGCGGTCGCCAGTTCGACATGTTCGATATTCTTAAGGTGCAGCCGGAGTTGCTGGGTATTGCTATCGATGAGAATACTGCTCTCATCGTGTCGAAGAACGATGCGGAGGTGTATCGCGGCACGTATGTGATTATCTACGATGGAGGATTCTGGTCGAGGGAGGGGAGTGAATTAAAACACCTTCCGGATAGCTCGTCTATTTTCTACTTTCTGAAGGATGGTGATAAGTACGACTTAGGAAAGCGACAGGTGGTGGTCTCGGGAACGACCAATGAGAGTTTAGACTGAATATTATGGAATGAGTCGGGTAAGTGAAATACTGTGAGAGACAGGATCTACGCCGAAACTCCTCGAGCTTGTTAGCGAGGGCTATCTTATAAACTAGGTACTACTTAGTGGAAGTTTTGTACTTCAGCCTTGAACCAAGGAATAATTTGGTATCATGATGGCAAACATTGCAAAAATACTGTCAATTCATAATTAAAAGATCGTGACCTAGTCCGTTCGAGGCCTAACTATCGGGAGAAACCTCTTGTAATAGACCTTTGGGCAATTCCAGGAATTAGGAGGAACTTCCTCTAACATGGGATATATAGGTCGTAGATATTTCTATTATCAGCTCAATTCACCCTCACTTTCAGTCTCCCGGACCGACCATCGGACCACCCCCCTAACCCCCTATTAAGACAGCTAGTCAATGAACGTATACAGAATCCCCAAAGTCATTATTACATGCCTAAACAAACTATAACACGCTAATTAGATAGGCACCTACCTATTCAAAGCATAATCACTTGAAAAAAAGACGTTATTTTCAACATCCCCATCAACCCACCATCTCCCCCCTATCCCCCCTTACCTTCTCACCCCCACCCTCAAAACCTCGCCTGCACCTTCCTCCCAGTATCCTGCAGCGCCCACTCGCTATACTTCGACCGACTCAGCACCCTCCGCGCCTGCTCCGCCGTAAACCCCTTCGCCTCGACCGCCGGATTATACCCGAGCCCGTTGCGCTCACCCACCTCCTTCGAATCCAGCGCCTGCGCCTCCTCCTTATCCGGGCGACTGTACACGGTAACCACGGCGGCGCCCCCAAGACCCAGGTTATGCTGCAGCGCGAACCGCGTGCGCGGGACCAGGCGGTTGTTCGCCCAGCCGCGCAGGTGCCAGACCAGCTCGGCGCACTGCGCGACGCCCGTGGCGCCGAGCGGGTGGCCCTTCGATATCAGGCCGCCCGAGGGGTTCACGACGTACTTCCCGCCGTACGTGATGTCGCGGCGGCGCACCATCTCGTGCGCCTTGCCGTGCTCGCACAGGCCCAGCGCGTCCAGCGTCACCAGCTCGTTCGCCGAGAAGCAGTCGTGCAGCTCCACGACCTGGACGTCCTTAGGCGAAATTCCGGCCTCGCTGAGCGCCGTCTCGGCCGCGCGCTTGCTCATGTCGTAGCCGATGAGATCGATTGCGCTGCGGGAGAACAGGGCTGGTGAGTCTGTTGCCATGGACTGGCCTGCGATCAGGATCGCTTGGGACTTGAGGTGCGGGCGCGCGTCTAGGAAGTCTTGCGATACGAGCACCGCGGCGGCGCCGCCGTCGGAGGTCGGGCAGCATTGCAGCTTGGTGAGCGGCTCGTGGATCATGGGTGCCTGCATGACCTGGTCGAGGGTGTAGACGTCCTGGAATTGGGAGTACGGGTTGTTCACGGAGTGCTCGTGGTTGACCCTAGCGATCTCTGCGAAATCCTCGAGTTTGGCGCCGTACCTATGATGGGTCGTTAGTTTACCTATTCATAAGAATGTACTTTTTTTTGTTTTGTTTCAAGAAGAATAATTGGAAGAGCTATGCTTACTTCTCCATATATTCTCTCCCGGCATTGCCAAACATCTGAGCGGCGCCGGGGGCCTTTGTGTAACCCCGAGTCTCGGCCATCATCTTCCCGGAGGTACCAGTAGGGTTCTCCCTATCGTTGAAAAACGACTGTAAACTCCCGCGCATCATCTTCTCGAACCCCACGACGAGAATGCAGTCAGCACCACCGTACGCGATGGTATTCCGGGCCATTGATAAGCCGGTTGACCCCGTGGAACAATTATTGTTGACGTTGACGATAGGGATTTGGGTCATGCCAAATTGGTAGAAAACCCGTTGGCCACAAGTAGAGTCACCGTAGCAGTAACAAGCGATGCCCTGCTCAACATCGTCGTAATTGATTTGCGCATCGAGCATGGCCTTGACACCGGCTTCGAAGCCCAGCTCCGTGTAGTCGACCTTTCCTCGGGGCTTGATGAACTTGGTCATACCCACACCGAGGACGTATACTGGCTGCTTTTGTTTGGCCGGCATTTTGATGTCTGTCTCCACTTCTGAGGTTCAAATAACAAGTCCGAATATATCTTAGATGGATAAATCGGTATCAATTTCCAAATAGAATTAGCCCTAGAAGACAATGAAACAGTGAGACAGGTATGTCAGAATCTTGTCCGACCGCACGTCAGATCTCGAACACGGTTCTGGAGTTTGTGATATAGGGGTGTCGTCATAATAGGAATACGACAGATCGATAATTAAATAGGTCTGGAAGTTGTACTACGGCCGTATGATCCGAACTCCTTAAGAATGGATCGCCCCTGGCTACCTATGCAAAGTGTATCGGAGGGATGTGGGGAATAAGGAGCTTTCTCCACGCGGGGCCTAAAATCTGCCGAGGCAATACCCCAATTGGGAATGATCTCTATGATCTGATTGGCTGCGATTTATATGATTTTGTGTACCTAGGCTGCTTACATAAAGCTACACAGCTTATGTAACATTATTTCGCTAATTGTATTTATTATGGTGATATCGTGTCGACGATCAATATGTTGGGCTTTGTGAAGATATTGATTCGTGCTAGATTAAGGGATAGGAGCCTTCCAATGGTGGCCATGTAAGGAGCACATCAGATCCATATAAAACATAGTATCGGAGTCAATTCGTACATTACTACCTACTCACACAACTAATCGAACATGTGTATTTCTATCACTAGTATGATGTACGTGCCGACCTGGTCGGCTAGAAGCAAAAACAAACAAGTAGTATGAATTCGGTTCGGATTTGTTCTTCTTTCTTAGGTAAACCGTAGCTTAAAGTCATACGTTCAGGGGTATGCTATTATGCTACCTCAAAGTCATATGACAAACCAAACAAAGAATTCCTATTCCCAAAAGATGCCGTTGGGGTGTCACATATACACTATAAGTACTTTTTGTTGACTCTCATTATCGATCTTTTCCCATTTTCAAGACTCCTCTATGAACAGTAGCATATAGAGATATTTATCCCGTTTGTTGTCGTCACGATCCTTCAAAAGACACTAGCAAGATCGTGTTATGAAGATCTTCGGGACAGTGAGTAATTCTCTCGTAGGTAAACTTCAAAATTTGTGATATACGGCGTTAAATAGTTAAATATAATAGGATGAGGTATCGATTGAGGCGTACTCTTCCTGTGCAAGTGTATTTCTCGCTAACGACAAGAGGGTGGGACGTATAGATAGGTAGGTTTAGATGGCGAAGCCAGTTTTGGTGTTGAGCTCAAATCCATCGTGTAAAATGTATTGTTTTGAGCAACATATGGGTAGAAACTCGATGACCAAGATTTCCTCTCAATGGGATTCCCTAAACGCATTGGTGAGCATCCCCGAGAATGGTGCAGCATTTTCCAAGTAGATAGCTTTAAAAGCCTCGATTCGTTCAGTCTCCGGAAAGGCGGGTGGGTGGGTCTTTAGGGCACAGGTATACCGAAGAGCGAGAAAGGTACGCGGAAGGACGGGGAAGGTACGGTTTTTCGGTTTCAAGACGGTCCAGATTGGAGGAGCGGGTTCCAGAATTCCATGTCCCAAAGGGCAGCCAAGTCGTCCGGTACCTGACTAATTAGACTGGCTTCCTCGGTAGCGGTTTTCGGGTAGAAACATACAGAATTAGGAGTCTCCGGCGTCGTCATGAAAGGTTGTATATGGGTCACGAAACCGGTGGGCTGTAGTGCGTTCAACTGTACTGACACAGGCGATGGTATAATCTGCGATACAAAGTAAATAACCTGTCATGAAATGTATGGTTAAGAGGTATTCTCACCGGCATCGAAGCGATATTCTCTTGGTTGGCGTGTATCGCTTGCATGCCCGCATCCAAAATTGCCTGCAGACCCAACTTAATAGCTTCCCGTTTCTGCTCCGGTGTGCCACCAAGAGAAGTGTTGAATACAACCGTAAGCGAGACTACGTCTCTCAAATCCGTCCCGATCTCCCGTATTCGTTTGTTCATAGTATCTAGCACCTTTTGTACGATATTTTTTAATCGCGGTAAAGACAATAGAACCGAACTCTCGGACGCAATAGTACACGATTCCTCGGCAGATTCTGATTTGATGATCGAATCCAATGTCGACGGTGCCGGTGATCCGGGGCCATGAATAGATTGCTTCATGTAGTAGCAGATGCTAAAGGCAGCTTGGAGGATTTCTTGTTTGAGGACTAATTGGTGCATATGCCAGATATGATGGTAATCCGGAGACGAAGGATCTAATTCGTCTAGGTAGGAGAGTAGGACCATTGACGACCTTAGATATCCCGTCATGATTTGTTGGGGAACATCTGAATCGCTCAAGGCGAAGGGTCGATATAGTGCCAATAAGGGTCGACGACAATGCATGTCTAACACAACCCTCGTCATCCACCGCCGGCGAACTTCTTGCATATCATTTGAGTGAGTTGGTGGAACGATATACCTTACATCTTCAAATACCCGTTCTAGTTCTCTGCCGAGTTCCAGGACTTGTTGGTAGTCCTGGAGACTGTCGGTGCGATTGATTACATCAACAACCCTAAAACGCATAGATAAGGTGCTGGCAGCAAACACCTGAACACGTGAGTCGGTATCCTGGTCGATGGGTTTCGCAGGAGGGAGTTGATCAATATTCGGGTGGATATCGGCATCGTCAAGGTTTCTAGGGGGTTGACACGTAAAATCGCCCTCCCGGATGCAGCAAGGGAGGTTACACTGCATGGACATGTGGACGTCCAGCTCGAGTATCGTGTACCATAACTTTCTCCTCTGTTCAGCCCAGAATGGTGATATCTTCTGTCCGAACTCAGACGGGTCTCGATGAAATCCCATAGTCATCGCCATTCGTACGATGAGGCCGAGATGCGTCCAAGACTCTTGGTTCTGTGGGTTAATCATCCTTTGAGCCATGAGTTGAAGGATCTCGGTTTGGAGAGTGCTAAATTCGACCAATTGCTTTCCCCGAAGACTGTCGAGCCAGGTTCTTACAAGAGAGCTAGCTGTCGGGATGTGAATTCCTTCTCGGTCAGGATATTGTCCCTTCCCAGCACCCAGATACCGATACCCAACACATAGTATCGAGAGAAGTTGAGGAAGGAATGTGTCGGGCTGAGGTTTGCCTTCCCAGTACTGATTATACTGCCTCATGAACGAGGTGATATGTAGGACACGATATATAGTCTCCGATCCACTCAGATATATATTAAGTAACGTGTCACAGACAGCCTTGCTCGGCAACACATCGGCCATCCGCTTCTGAATCGGCGTCATCGAGTCCACGAACACAGTGATCGGGGCGATGGACTTGCGATGCTCATCCTGAAGAGCCTTATGGATCTTCTGGATATTCAGGAACATCTCCCTGATATCGGCGGACTTATTCCTACTAAACATAAAGTCCTTCGCCTCATCAAACTAAGACGAAGTTAGACGAGACACTTTGGCGGAGCCATGAGACAAAGCTAAGAAAAACTCACGAGATTTACCAGAACACGTGTGCTCATCTGACCGAAAAACCTCGACCGCAATCCCCCTTTCACCGTCAACCCACGAATAGTCAGCGACGATGCGGTCGGCCTCTGCGCCGGCGCACTACTAGACTCCGCAATCGACGACGTCCTCGACAGCATCTGATGCTCGAGGCGTTCGAGCCTGGCAGCATGCTCCTCGAGAACGGCGGCGTATCCGGCATCGGCGCTCTTCTGGCCGGGGGCCCCCTCCTGACTATTCGGCAGCACCGAGACGGCGCTGCGGTTGCGCTTGACGGTCCTCTCGGGAGTCTCGGCGTCGGACCCGTCGTCGCTCAGGCTGACGACCTCCCCCTCGGCCGCGTACCGGCACGAGCGCTGCGCCTTCTGGCATTGCGAGCACGGCGACCCGCGGTCGCACCGCAGCTTCCGCTTCCGGCACTCCAGGCAGCTCTTCACGGGCCGCGGGCGCTTGACGCTGCGCGACGGCGCCACGAAGCTGTACACGGGGCTCTTGGTCGTGGTCGTGCTGGACGTCGGCGACTTCTCGTTCTCCATTGGCTTAGGTAAAAAATTGGGCGGGGAAGGGGGGGGATAAAGGATGGGTATTATGTATAATAGCTATGGATTGGTATGGGGGTGGGAAAGAGGGAAGTTCCGTACGAGAGTTTCCGTATATTGGAAACCCCAGGAGCGGCGTCTCGGCCGAAGCTTTTCAGCAAGATATGGCGGAATGGGACGCGCGCGCAGACGGACTCTGAGCGGTGAAGCTAAGCAATCAAGCACGACGACCCGATTCCGATTTTAGGCTTAATTAACGGTTTCATGGAGGTGAGTAGGCCAAGCCAGACAAGCAGACCGCATGACGGTAGAGGTCAGCGTGTCCGTGTCTGGATGATGCTGCTGGCTATAGAGCGGAACCCATCTGATGACTAAAAAAATCAGAGAACAGCTCCTCTCGGACGAGACAAACAACACGCTACTAGTTAAACCACTATGCAAATCGCGGATTAAAGAGCGGAGATATCTGTTACGAATTATGTGAGGGAAATAAAAAAGTGAAAAAGCCCGTTCGAAGTCTTAGAAGGATCCAAGCTAGCCAAGCCCAGTCTCATCAATCATCAGACTAAAAAATGTACCTAAGTCAGCTAAGTCCTAAAGCCATCCAAGTGTCGGTGTTGGGAACTTGGAATAGGAAATAAAAATAAAAATAAAACAAAATGAAGTTACTAGGTCGAAAAAGAGATGGCGGCCGCCGCCTATGGAGTCATACTACATACTTTAGATCGAGTTCGTCAGGGCTGCCAGGGTTTCCTTTTTTTCCTTTTCTTCTTTTTCTTCAGCGAATTGCCCAGTGTCCACCACTCGCTGTCAACACGCACATAAGCCAGAATAATAATTCCTACATGCCTACCTAGGACAAGTCTAGAACTTCGACCGAGCATAGCAGCGTGCCACGTGACCGAATCCTCCCATCACCCATCCTTGGATGGGGCTTGGAGGCGCCAAGAATTCTTCACGAGCCAGAGCGAACCAAAAACGAGCCAAAGGGGAGCAGGGGAGAGAGGTGAGGGGCCAAAGAGTGCTTACCCCTGGACCGCTCTGCCCGGCAGAGCGTCGCTAGTCTCGGCCGGTTCGGGCGTAGCTCGAACGGGCACGCAATAAGTCTGGAGGCGCCAAGGCTCACAGGGCTCATCATCATTTCCGAGAGGATGGGTCATCTGGTTGCGTTTTGATCGCCCATGACGACCCTCGAGCCGTTTCATCATTCTTTCGCACACACAAAATAAATGTAGCATGCTCTTCGCGGCAGCGCTCAGATGGCTGCGTAACCGCAACGAGTATATTGCCCGACTCTAATCGTCCGCTTTACCTAGTCGGCCACACGTGTATTGCCAGGATGAAGAGGAAACGAAACGATAATAGTCCTTCCATAGTACTATGATAGGCAACAGGATCGTATTGATAGGTAGTATGGAGTAACACTAGCCTGACATCGAAACTGGATACTGCTAGCCTCGCGTTCATACAAACGAAGCGGAATACCAGATTAGGTATGAAACAGGCGCGAATTGCGACGTAGAAGACGTGTACTACGAGTCAATTCACGAGAAACGAAAAAGCTTGGTCGGCGTGCCGTCGCAAGCTCAATCTTGAATCCTGGCTTTCAATCTTCCTTACCTGTTTACCTAATGTTATCACATCATAGAATTTGGGTAGTATAAGTTCGTACTTGGTCAAGTAGGCCTTGGTACGGAAATATTGAACCACGAATGGTCTAGCGTCGACCCAAACAAGGAGAATTAGTTGTGTTCACTATTATTCTTCATCCGTGCCTAGTAGCATCCGACCATTATCAATCGAGGGAGAATGAAGGCGGTCATCGAACTGAAAAATCATTCGCTCATCAATAGTCCTCGAATTAGAGCTAAATAATCATTAACCTACATAGTAGAAACCGGGTTTGAACCCGACAACAAGGCCATGCAGCTATCGTACAAAGTCGCTTTCAGCCTTCCAGCCACCGACCCATTTCCAAACCACATTTGCGCTTTCGCCTTCTAGAAACCGATATTCGGTATCCTAGCCTCCTGCGGCCTAGCTTAGCCGACGTCACGACGTCGCCGGGGTGACTTGGGGCGTTGCAGGCGACGCCACGCGAGCTGCAGGCACCAGGGTAGTCGGCGCAGGCGCAGAAGCGGAAGCAGAAGCTTCTTGCGTCGCGAACGCATCCTTGACATGAGCTGCCGACGGCACCGCCGCGGCGGTAAATGCGTACACGCCGGTGGCTGTGGCTGTGATGGGCCCCGGCTTTGTCTGACTCACAGGAAGCGCTTCGCTGTATAAGGCAGGCTGGGTATGTACGATGTCAGTTCAGCCAGTTCTCGATCCAATCCAATATGAAAA
Source organism: Annulohypoxylon truncatum (assembly GCF_022578515.1). NCBI lineage: Eukaryota > Fungi > Ascomycota > Sordariomycetes > Xylariales > Hypoxylaceae > Annulohypoxylon > Annulohypoxylon truncatum. Next base: position 749,314 of record NW_025953798.1, on the reverse strand, counting down.
AACAAAAACAAGCAAAAGCCCTCAAAACGGAAGAAGAAGAGGAAAAAAAGAGCAGGTCTTGCTTACGCCAGGGATCACGTATGTCGTCGGGTGCGAGAACAAGTCGAACTTGATGCCCGGGTCGTCGGCCTTGTAGAACTCGGTGGCCGGGACGCCGCCGGGGTTGGCGGTGCCTTCGCTGTCGACGACGAGGTTGTAGCAGAACGGATAGGACTGCGCGCCGTTGGGGCTGGCTGCGGCGTGGAGCGCGATGATCTCGTGCCTGAGCACGTAGTTGCCTGGAGCGATGTCCTCGGGGATCCGGATCAGCCAGCTGTTGTTATTGTTGGTGAGCACGTTGGCCGCCCACAGGTCGCTGGCTTGGTCAACCCAGCCAGCCTCGCCGATCTTGAAGAACTCGAGCTTGGTCTTGTCGGCGGTTTCCTGGGGAAAGATTAGTCTTTTATCGGGGAATTTGTTCTTGGCCCGGGGTAGGTGAGTAGATGGAAACTTACGCAGGGCCCGTTGCAGTTTGCAAGATAATCTAGGACAGGTCCTTTATGCGAGAGAGGCCACGGCGTCCATTGCACCTCGATTACATCGCCTCCCTTCACGGGAGCAGCCGCACCTGCTGGCGTGGCGCCTAGATGGCATACCATATCGGGGGTAGCAAACTTGTCAGGGGAGATGAACGTGTTTCTACACGATTCAAGAGTCAGTCTTAAAATCATGGCGACGCAAGGGCAATGACATACTGCAAATCGTCCGGGACAGACCATCCAACTACAGTAGGGGGTGGGCTCTGATATTGATAGCTTGGGTTGTAGCCATTGTAGCTATATCCAGATGTCAGTCAGAGTCGACCAAGGGCATCTGAGTTCTTTCACATAGCTTACTTACAACGTGCTATCTATCACGATGGCGCTGGCAATGCCATGAGCTCGTACACTGACTGCCGAAAGCAGAGTGGAAATAATAGCAGATGATAGAAGACTAGAAGGCGCCATTGTCACGAAGGATCGTCGCTGTGTGCTGAGAGATCTACACTTGGCAGTTGCAAGATAATCGAGCGTATAGGTCCCAGTATCCGGGGTTTATATCCCAAGTTGAAGAGCAGCCCAATACCACAGCGTTGCTCTGAGAAGCTTCTCGAGATTTCGTCCGATGGAGTAATGTTCATAACGAGAGCCCAATCGCATGAGGGTGCCCGTACCCCGTTGCTCGGTCTTCGACTCCAAAATCAGCATCATGATCCAATATCGAAACCTCTCGAGCCAATCATAATCCCAAATCGATGCCAGCATGCCGTTTTCTCGCAGCAGAGATGCCTTCATCCCACAGCACTCTTCCCAGTTTCCGGGGTTCCTCTACCCGATCTCTACCGAAGTAGAAATTGGTCTTAACCCCATGGGGTTCATCTGCGAGAAGAGTGACCTTCGGAGAAGAAGATACTGGCTCCATTTAGATTGAACTTTCCGTTAAACCGCCGGCTATATTCGACTGGCAGGGAAGCTAACCACATTCTGATTTTCGGACCATAAAACTCATTCGCTTTGATTTCTAATTACCTACCCCTATACTAGGGGGCGCCTAAGAGTGAGCAGGATGACATCCATGGGTCTACTAACTTTGAATTGGTCGATATCCTCGAGGAGATATCACCTAATAGACTTATGGTAAGTCGCAAACGAGCGAAACATTCTGTTGCTCATCAACTCTAATAAATGATCTTACTGTATAGTATTCATTGAAGCTTCATGAATCAAAGATATTGAGTGTCAAACCTTCACCCATCATTCTTTTCGTTCCCAGCTGAGACACGAGCTCATCCGGGATAAAAGTGAGGTTCAAAACCAGTGAATAGTAACAAGCCGACAGATGAGTGATTTTTGTAACACCATAGAAGATGGAAGAAAACACAAGCTTCCCCGCCAACAACTTGACAGACAAAGGAGGAAAAAGGAAATTGTTTATCCACATATCAATCGGGATGGAATTTCAAAATACTACTTGCGGAATACTACCAAAATCAAAAAGATGCTCTCGATCGGGGAATCGAACCCCGGCCACCTGCGTACTTGTTCGATGACAAGCAGGTATCCTGACCACTAGACCAATCGAGATTGAAAGCATCCTGTGAATGCTGATTGTTACTAGTGAACTGTTGGAAAGTTGGCTAGGAAAAACTTTAGATATAGAAAAGGACCGAACTGCGACCAAACGGGAAAGCGCAGGTTACTATACCGACACTAAGCCGTAGGATGCATATGGTTGTACTTCCACCGAAGGTTAGCGGCCACTCGGGCTGATTTAGGGTGTACAAGCGCTGTATTATTAGGGGAGTTTGATCAAGAAGCGCGCAGGGCTGTTTGCGCTTTACCTAGTCCGATGAACGGAAGTTTGTCGTCCATCATAGCGGAAGTTATCGTGTAAGTGTCCAGATACGGAAGCTTACACAAGGAAAATGAACAGCATCTACGGGTGAGACTATAGCACAATAGCTCTAGTATTGTATTCGTCGAATCGCATCAGAGGCGTTCTTATTGTCGGCGCAAGCAGATGTATAAAATCAATCCATGCCAGGCTACATATCAGTCCCAAGACAAGACATCGTATCCCTAAGTCTAGGCGGTTTATGATCGCTCATCATAAAACGGGATAAAAGGAAAAGCACAAAAAAAGGGCGTCACGCGTAGACGGAAAGTCGAAATGCCTCCTTCGTCCCAACGGGATATCCATCAGCCCCTATGTCAAAATGTTGCGACTTCAGTTTCCGACCGATACGCCTCTATTCGGCGGCGATCTCGATACTCCGATCCTCACCGTCGACAGAGCCCGAGTTGACCTTCTTGCCGGTCTTCTTGATCGTCTTGAGGACCGTCTCGTAGTCGAGGCCCGGCTTGGCGACGACGACAGCCTCCTGCTTCTCGAGGGAGACTTCGTAGTTTTGGATACCTATTCACAGCAGTTTAATTAGCACACAACCGTGTAGCACGTCAATTGAAACACCCATGTCTAGCACATGTCTGTGCAAAAGACGATAACGCCATCGCGAGACGTAATCGCAGTGGGGGAAAAGGAGAGAAACTAACCCTCAAGCTTGCCGAGCACACGATTGACGGCTCCCGAGCAGCCGCTGCAGCTCATGCTGACATTGAACTTGTAAGTGTGCTCCTGGTCGGCCATCGCGAAAGGTATATTCGGTTGAATTGGTTTGCTTTACGAAAGAGGGGTAATAAAAAGTGAGGGGTGGTGTTGGCTTATGTATGGTATGCGAATCGCGGATTCTGGAATTCGGCGGGGTAACAGCAAACTGAAGTTCAGATATGCAGAACGTTTAACGTTGGTTGAAGGGGCCTAAGAAGTCTATCTTCGTATGGATCAATGCAAAAAGGAGGTGTGTGCCAGGGCTCCGAAGAGGACAGCTATCTATTATATAGAGAAATAATCTGTCGGTATGGATGGTCGCACGAAGTTTGTATTAATAATAGGCTGTCAAAGTCGTGATGGAAGAGGATTAGAGTCCCATGTGTTCCCTATTCTACGGGTACCTACAGCATTGTACAGCGCCTAATTAAGTGCCTATTAAGTGCCTAGGTGGCGTCACAGAAACTAGAAGAGGGATTAATAACGACTTATCACCTATCACCCCGCCTTCCGGGTTCCCGTAACGGTGGGTTCTAGCATAAGCCACGCACAAAGACCTCAAAGAAGTATAGTACAGTGTGGCGCATTGTCTCATCACACTTTGCACTGTATGATATACTCATTATTCTCTCATAAGGATAGAAAAGCAGACAGTATAAAGACAGTGAGGGTACATCTGACGAATATGACAATAAACCTCGCGTGCTATAGCCAACAAAAGACGACTGCTTCAAGGTCGTCGTAATATGAAACTAGAGCAGGTTTCCCATCTCACCCCCCCTTTTCTTTTCCTCCAGATGTGAAACTCGCCCTGACTGCCGCACGTCTGGGTTGAGAAAACTTGCTCATCACAAGATTAGAACTCCGAATCTTAGGCGTATTAAGCTAACGAATTTATGATGCCTCGCTTCATCACATTATGTGTAGTAAGAGTTTAAGGAGCATCTAGCCTGATATCGATCTTCTTAGAGCAGTAGGGGCTGTGACTCCAGCTCCGACTTAGAAACTTGTCCCGTGCAATTATTGCCTCATGATCTACGTCTCCCCCCGTCTTCGCATGGTCTTCCTGCAGGAACCATCGTATCGGATAGCTCGTTAGCTTTACTTTGCCATTCAGCTTAGGCGCTTATGCACGGAACTCAGATATCAGATCTCGATATAATTTGCCATTCGGTTGTCATCTTCCTCAGTGGACCTATCTCCCATCTGATCTATCAATGAATGACGAAGTCATCCTTGTTGCTTGCACTGCCAAAGTGATTGCCAAAGTGATCTCATAATATACATACACCAATTACGGATCTCTCTTATCTATGAATAGCGTCAGATTCATACCAAATCTGACATGTCGTCGCCCGAGCCATTGTCGTCGCGATTGCCGCCATTTTCATGCTGTTCGTGCTCATGCTCATCATCGTCGTCAGCGCTTATTAAAGGTGGCATTTCACCGTCCGAGTCTTCTGAGTCTAGGTCACGCCATCCTCCAGGCATACCCTCCAGATCTGACTCAGCAATGTCCCCATCACCAGCGAGGCCACGAGGATCAAATAAATCCATAAAGGCTTGGAAGATACCCCCTAAGCCACCGTTTGGACGCCGGCTTCCTGATCCGTCTTCCTCATCATCTTCACCGCTGTCGTCAATAAATTCTGCGTCGGTATCATCATCATCGGTTACTTGTAAGAGCGCCTCTTCGAGAGCGTTCTCAAGATCCTGCTGAACACCTATCGGTGCACCAGCTAATCTCGCTTGGGCTACCAATCGACCAAGATCATGGCGATCCCCATCGCGAAGCCTGTCTCCGAATCGTTCCTGGAGTGATGAGGGAGTCCAAGGTCGTCTCTGCGACTCGTGCGAGAATATGTTCCGGTCAAGTGCAGGCGGGAGCGGGTCGAATTCCCAATTAGTTGAACTATTCAGCATATCCCGCGGTATGAGGCCTATCAACGAGGGAATCTCTAGCAAGTATACGAATCGCGCGAAATTGTCCTTAACTGTAGGCGGGAATGGACATTTCTTAGGATCTGCCTTCTTCGCCTCCTTTGCTACTTCCTGTAAAAGGGTCGTCGCTTGCTTATTATCCCATAAGTCTTTTGTTTGGTGAATGTAAACGTTTGTGTGTAGCTCCTCATCTCGATTTCGCGGCTGTATACCCCATACAGCTGGAGGGACGGATAGATTGAGTGACTTGAAGAGATTTCCATAGAGCCAAGGCAATCGTTCCATACCCTCGAGCAATAATGCTTTCGCGCCAACCATATCATTCTGCTGGAGCTTGGCCAAGACCAGAGTTTGCCTGACATAATCCGGGGAGTCTTGAGCCTTCGCATCTACCTCCAACAGTTCTGAATCACAAAAGTCGATGAACCACTTTGACTCGTGCGCTCGAATGGCGAGCGGATGGATATAGTGCATGACTCCGTAAGGGTCGCTATGATCTAGACTAAGCAAAAGTTTGGCCCATTCAAGGGCGGTCCGGTATGTCCCCTTCATAATCAGATTCTTCAGATAGTGATATCCAGCTAGCCAGAACTGCCGGTTCTCGGGTCTCCGGAACGAGAGTCTTGCCTTACCTTGTTCTATCCTCTGTCGGAAAGCCGATAGTGAGACTCGACCAAAGGTGAAGAGGGCTCGTTCGCATAAATCGGCGGAGAGGGCGGAGTTCTGGTCCTGCTTCGCGATTCTGCTGACCTGGATAAGGCTGGAAATATGATATGGATGATGATGCAGAAATTGCACTAACTGCGACGGTTGATACATCTGAACAAGTTCAAAGAATGCTCTTTCCAGGCTATTATATTTCTCATCATGTGCAAAGCGAAACTCGATGATACCAGGCATGCAAACTAAGCTTCCTTCCTCCTCCTCCTTGAGCTGTTCCATCGTTAAACCCTCTGTAGGAGCGCGAGGCCAACTCTCCTTTCCGGCCAAGAAAGGGTTTCGCCGTAATGTAACTTCCGGTAAGCTCTTGCCCGGCGTTCCTCTGAGAAAGGTCTCCAGATCTACTTCCCGTGGCAATGCATGACGCTGTCTTCTGGAGCGCGTCTGATCTTGCTCTTCTTCGGTTTGTGCGGCTGCGATAGCTTCTCGGCCGAAAAGGTTGCGCATCTCATTGATCACTCTGAGATGGTAGGTATTGATGCTCAGAAGCTCGCATATTCGCTCATAAGGTTTCGTAAAGGCGTCGTCTCGAGTCTCCTGTCCAGGTTTCTTAGAGAGATCGAGTTCCTTCAATGCCTGGTCGATCTCGTCCGGTCCATTATGTGAGGCAGTCTCGGGTTTGGACGGACTAGCATCCTGCTTTTTAGCCTTCTTTTTCTTCTTCTTACTTTTCTTCGACGCGCTTTTGGGTGTGTTGGTGTTGGTCTTGTCGGGTTCGGCGACGGCAATTACTGGTGTCTTCGTCGACTCATCATCCTTTTCGTCAAGATCCACGTCATCGTCGTCTTCATCGTGACCCTCTAGAGCTGCGAGCCCCGAGAACAAGCTTGCTCTCGGTTTTTGCGCAGGTTGGTTATCTTCACTTGATTCATCATCCTGGGCGGCGTTCTGCGCCTCGAGCTCCTGCAGCTCTTTCTGCTTCTGCAGCTTCCTCAGCTGTCTGCTCGACATTGTTTTTCGTTGTATTAATAAAACAAAACAGAAACCGAATAGAGGCAGAAGTCGGGTAGAATCCAATAGAGGCAGAAGTCGGGTAGAATCCAAAGGTAAGGTGTTGTTTGAAGAAAAAAAGATGTAGATGCTCTAAAAGTCTCTGAGTACAAGCGGAACACTAGAATTGCCGGTTGCTCATCGACCGATGGTGGGGGCGGGGTGGCAAGTGCAAGCGACCAATGTAAGCTTCGCTATTAGGTGTTACCTTAGGTAGGTGCTCCCTTAGCTAATCGTTGCAGCTTCAAGGTTCTACTAGTAAAGCTATTGGCTGGCTGTCTTCTATCAAACCTTGGAACAGCTTCAAGTTTCTCCTCAAAGTTCTCCTCATTCTTCAGTTCCTAACTCCGTACTTCACCCTCAACTTCATTTTTATTTCTTCCATATTCTTTTGATGTAATGGCAGTTACATGGCAAACACAGCTAATTCTTTTTTCAATCTTTTATTTATTTAAATTCTATGCTAAACGATATGCCCTTTGTCTAATCCCTCTCTATGCTTATATAATGCAATGCTATCTATACAAAAGAATATCGTTTCTACCAGATTCATATCCGATCGTCCCACATCTCCCACATTCTATGTCTGCCCGGGACACTGAATCGAAACCTTGCTCACTATTGCACCAGTGCAATGTGAGGAATGCTAGCATCTTCTACCTCCCCAACTTCGTACAAATGAAACATATGAAGGTGGGTATAACGAATATGAAGACTTAGCTCTTGAGCTTATTAAGAATTAGATTATCACATTTCTGCGGTTTGTAGGAGGTTCCGGACCTCTGCAACCTCAACAACTTCCTTCTTCACTTCAGCAGTGCTGCTGGTTGCGCCAAGAGCCTATGATAATTGTCAGTCGCCCACTGGATTAAACCAAGGTCAATATGGGGAAATCGGAGAAATTATACTCTTTGGATGTGTCCATAAATTCCGAACTGGACTGCGGTCATACCTCCGACCATGACCAATCGTGGGCCAATGCCGGCGTAGCTTCCCCGCAGACCAAGCTGGCCGATTATATTGAAGATCCGTCGACCTGTTCCTTCACCCGGGCGTCCCTTTTCTTTGTTGATTTTACTCAACACCGTATCTGCGGGCTGTGAGACAATCGCAGCTGCCATGCCAGCGATGAGTCCGCAGCCGAGATTTACTCCTGAGAGCGTCAAATTTGACGCAGTCTCCTTGTTGATCCACGAGTGTGCTGTCTCGATAGCTTTCTCGTACACAACGAAGGTGGCCATCGTGTACGGAACCCTGGTTCGGTGTTAGTTATCGACAGGTAAAACGAAATACTCGGAGCTTGATATCTAATGCTTACTGTTTCAGCACTATTGGCGTAAACCCGGAGTAAAGCCCGGCCATCCCCTCATAACTAGCCATTCTCCCCAGTGCCGAGAGCATATTAGGAGCAAACGAAGGTTGCGATACCAGCCGAATGCGAGCAGCTTCGAATGGGCAAAGAAAGATATCTCCAAGGAACTCGGCCGCGGCAGACGAAGCAAGATATACAGCATTACGATGATCGGCTGCTTTCTCCGGGCCCAGCCAGTCGTTCGTTCGTCTTTTGAAGAACTCATAGCCGCCAAATTTGAACGCTCCTTGCAGGAAATATCCCGTCACGGTCGGTCCAAATCCGGTCAGGAGCGCTTTGGCACTATCACTTGCGATAATCTGGCGCATACCACCCGTTAAACCTCGGTTGTATACGGCGGGCTCGAGTTGGACACGGGTTTTGACGCTGAGCACGCATTAGCTTCATCAGCACCTTGTGGACGGGAGACACTTCTCCCAGTAATCATTGTCGAGGAAAGCTACAAAATCATAATGGCTTGGCTTACACGTCAACTGGAGTCAATAAGGCATGTGTGAAGGAACAGCAGATGGCTCCTGAGACGGCGTATCGCGCAATATCCGACATGTTCATGTCCGGCCTGGCCGCCACGGGGGAAAGATTGGCGATGTTGTTTTTGACATAGTTTACAGGATTACTGCTGTCGAACACACTTGAAATGGCTTGGGGCGTTGGTTTATGCGAGAACAGACTGTGGTATTGTTGGCATAAGCGTCGACCTCAATTGGTAAGATAAATCAATGGTTACTGCATGTGTGCTAAAGTTGAAATCACCTTCTTACGCTGAAAGCGCTGATCCCCAGACGTCCCAGTATTGAGTCGGCCATGCCTTGCCTCGAGTTCGGATCCACCTCCTTTGCGACCTCCCTGACCGCCTCCAGAACCCTGAGGTGCTCCTTCTTAAGTTCCTCGAACGAATTGTCTAGCTGGATGTGCCATGGGTACAGGACGAAGACTTGGAAGCCAAGTGCGGAAGAGGCGACGGCGAAGTTCGTCAGGGAAATGAGACGTGTGATGATCATCTTGATGTCGGCGAGAGTGTGAACTCTTTCTATTCTTTTCTTTCTTCCGGCAGGCTATATCTGCGCAGGAGGGTTAGAAATATAAGTATGAAGGAAGTCAGCACACGACATACAATGGAGTCTGGAGGCAAGGAGGTCGCGACAAAGAGCGTAGTGCGCCTCGGGGCGCTTGGTATATATCTATTTGATGAAGATTGTTGTCTAATAATATTTAGGAAACGGATAATATTCTTGAAGATGCAGAGAAGGAAAATCTAGCGACAAAAGGAACGGCAGATAAGGAGAAGGAGAAAAAAATGTTTACGATCCACCGAAGACCGAGAAGGAAACCAACACGAAGAAAATTCGTGGCAGTTTATGTCAACGGACCGCTGTCGCGAGCCCCCCTGTCAGGATTTCATCATTCTTCGTGGAGGTTTTTCCCGAAAATTTCTTTCACCTCGGTCAAATTCTATCTACGAAGGGAGGCCTGTGTGGAGGACCCGACTTCGGTTGATAAGGTCCGATTGTCAGAGTGTGACTGATTAATTATTACGACACGGTCCCTGACGAAGGGCCTCGTGGCTGGATTGGGAAGCTCTGGCACCAATGGGCTATGAAGAAAGAAGCAAGATACCATTTTTAGGGGTCTTTAGGCTGCCAAAGTGGTCTGACAGATCGGATAAGTCACGCCACGTCCGAGAATTTTCCCCGGTTTAAGAAAGCTTGTTTCGCCCCCTTCACGTCCAATTGGCAATTTACTGCAATTTCTTCAAACTGGAGCACGGGTATCGAGGTTTTGAGACAGGCTAGTTTGCGAACATGTGCAAGTGGGGGCCTCCCACCGAAAAGTAACGCGGGTTAGGGCGTTGGAAAGAGAGAGAAAAAACCCTGAGAAAAGAAGGAAACAGAAAAATCCCATCTTAGGTAAGACTCCAGTCACCCGCAATTTGCCAATTTCATCACGAGTCTGGACCAATTAGTGGTTCGGGTCAAGTTATAGCGCCGGGGACCCACTTGGTCCACACATAGCCGGGCCCGCCCCGACTTATTTTCGGCTCGACGCCGGCTCCCCATACAGAGAGTCCAGGCAGTCCAGACAATCTAGACCGACAAGACGGAAGGCCTAGTTAGGAATGTTACAAGTCAGGCTAAATTGCCAAGAATTTGGGTATAAGTCACCTGGCTGAACACATTCAACCGAAGAGGTAGGTTTCAATTATCGCTACATAGCCGGTCATTGGAGCCTTGTTGATCTCTACTCTATATCATAAACTAGGCGGCATCAATCAGCGAGCAACCAGTCGAACCCGGCGCCAACAAGGCGACCTATCAAGGCAAATAACCGTTATCGCGGCACCGCTGGTATCATGGCAGTTGAGATAATGAAACTGCAGGCTACCTTCTACTACCCAGCCATGGGACGAAACATGAATATTTTGTGGATGGTCGAGGCCAAATAGTCCGAACGCGGTAATAGGCCCCAGTGAATCGGAAGCTTCGGTGAATCGGATCGACATGTCCCTAATTTAGGGGTAATCCTCTAACGAATTCTGTCAGAAGCCAGAAATTACTTGGAGAGGATACGGATAAGCTCCTCTGATCTTGTTTATCTGGTTCCTTCGAAGTGCAGAGACAGGAGTTAACCATTTTTGCCAAGAATATCATTATCAGCTATAGGTTCCTAGCTTTTCGTAAGCGCGTAGAACTTGAAACTAGGGTGTATGGAAGAATTCTATCCGACGGCATCAAAGAACGACGCGATTAGATGAAATCACGGAATCTGGGACAACGAGCTTGCCCGGGACCTCAGTCGCATTCCTTCGTCAGTCTCACTACCTGGTCACTGCGTTATGTTCCTACAAACCGGAAACCACAAACCACTAGACCTAGGTAATCTTTCTGTTTTGACCATGCGTACCTCGCGAGCAGAGGGCCGTTTATGCCTATGCTAGACTTTCTTCAAGAAACTTTCGTCATCAATGTATGTATATGCAATTGATTTCTCTACACCCGTGCATAAGGTAGTTAGGACTCTACATAATTATGAAATATTAACGATTCATAGATTTTGATTCAACTCTATACCATCTCTATTGACAAGGTGCGTCTCACGTCTATAGTCTCCCCCACGACCACGAATGAGTCGAACAATCACACAAGCCGCTCATAACACGCCTTCTAATCACAACGATCGGAGCCCCATCCGCTCCGAAAACCTCGAACGTCGTCGGCCTCGCGCCGGTCCCAAGACCAGAGCCGCCGCGCCTAGAAAGCTTCTTTCCCGCGGTGGAACCCTTGGCGCAATTTACATGTAGGTACATACACTTGGCGTTCGTCTTGGTACGGGGTGTGGCGGACTTGTGGGGAGGTGATGTGGCGGTCTAGGGCTGGCGTCTCCCGTGCAAAGTCCTACTACACGGACACGAATAAGAGGCAGACGACCTCTGCGAGATAGGTAAGTGGTACATATATGTAGCTAGCAGGTTACGAGGATGGGGAATATGGGGCGCGCGGAAGGCGGAGCTAGGGCGCGTTTAGGGTTGATGAGAAAGAGCTTTGCGGTATTTCGCGGCTGCGCGTTAGTAAGCTGCGTAGCGAGGGTTCCGTTTACCGGGCTTGCGGAGGGCCTCGAAGGTTCGCGATCACGAGGGGCAGCTAGGTAGGTCTATGGGGTTTGTCTGGAGTTGAGCAGCATCGCATCCACATATGTTTCTTACGTGGATCCTCTCCACGATCACAAGCAAAGGATGATATTCAGTCTCCTAAGTCGGAGGACTATCGAGGGGGTCAATGTCGATTTGTCTCTTGCGCCGCACGCGTGTCTGGACAAGTTGGCGGGATCCCGTTCCGACCTTCGCTCACGATCCTCGTTTTGACTTTGTTGCGGTGGACCGCGCTCCTCTCTCCGCGTTAGTGATGTGCAGATACTGTATATGTATCGTATTTCTTCAGCGGTGGCGCTAAGGCGGGTACGTTTAAAGGGGGTCGAAGCTTCGCGATCGATGAAGCGGTGAGTGTTGGAGTAGTAATGGGATATATATAACAGGCTCTGGCTACGACAATTCCAGCACAGAAGATAGTCATCTACTACTTGAAGATTAACTTGACATGATCACTGGACTTTGCTTCTACACGATATCGCCAGAATATGCAGGATTTATGTGAATGGATGTTTAGCCTGTCGCTACCTACGCACCCCTATTTGAGGCCTCGAAGTATTATCAGATTATCTAAACTACTGTAATCTGAAGCAGGAGACCATCCGAAGAGGAGACCATCCTACGTTCAGGAAGCCTTATCAGTATAAGGAGTTGCGCCAACCCGCGATCTTCGGGAGTAGGCCATCCCCTTGACTAGTAGCCGACTACACTCTGTACTCTGCGTATAGGCGGCTTCATCGAACAGAAATTGGTAACTCATACAGTATTATACCGCCTACTGAGAGTCGTTGTACCAGACCCCCCATTTTATAATGTCTCTGAAGAATGGCCATTGTAGATGTCTTGCCCCCTAATGCGAATAAGGAGTTGGTGGACAACCACTAGGTGATGATACGACAAACAAGAAGATTCTACGGTGTCCACATAGGTACAACTACATACTAATCATACAGAGGACTGTACGAGTGAATCATTGCGAATTCGTCTCTTATAAGTTATCTGTTCCTTTATAGGTGGCCTCCCTGCTACATGACGAATCATGAAAGGACGTAGAGTCACTTCACTTCTACCGAAGAGCACAGAAACGAGGGCACAGCCCTTGGGCATGTTAGTAAGTAGGTCTAAGTAGTCGAGCTGGTGAGAATACGCTCTAGCTTCCTCAATAGGAGCAATATTGCAATTAGCAGCCCCTATCTGCGCTTCAACATCACTTCAACACAAACAAACACCAGGTCACAGGAACGCGAGAAGCCTATAGCTATATTTTCATTGTCACCTAAAATGCATATAAGCAATATGAGAGTATGCACATAGCTGTCTACCTAGTACAAACTACTAATAGTTTATTACCCCGGACACAAGCACGAGGGCCGAGATGAACTATGAGCTGTAAATTCCCCGGTTCCAAGTTATAGTAGCTATCAAGAGAACATCAATCTATGTCTTCCAAAAGAGGTAAGCCTGATGATACTAATTAGACAGATTAACTTACCTGCCGTAATAACGGCGAAGTACTGGTACAAGACGTCATCAAACTCTTCGTGAACCTATCTTCCCAGGAACCTACAAGCCGGGTAGGGCGAGACCGTAATGTAAGAGAATCCCTAGCCAGGTCTCCCCTAGTATCATAAGAACTCGCAATCCAAGACCATAGACACGTTCCTGTGTCATATTCTGGAAGACATTTACCACGCGTGTCCGAATATAGCACTGACGGACTCGTCAATATCGAACCATCGAACCATCATTATCAATATAGAGAAACCGGCCTCGGGTAATAAATTCAGCCGTCGAAAGATTTCCAAGCCAACTGCTCTGTTCGTAGTTCGTAGCACCGCGTTTCAACGTCTAGACTTAGTAACGGCTGCATAATCAAGAATCTAGACTTCAGCAATCACGCGATGCGGCGTTCTTGTGTCATACCTAGAGAAGGTAGGTAATCAGCCAGTACCTAAGGTAGTTAGTCATAGTTAGTTAAGCAGGGCGCCGTCGAGACAAAACAAGGGCAAGGGGAGAACGGTAGGTAGGCGGCCGTTAGACACGCCTCCCCCTCGGAGGACCACGCTGCCATGTGGTTATCGTCGCAGGAACCCGAGACAGGCGCGGAGGCGGACAAGACAGACAGTCAAGACTAGGTCCCGGTCTGAGGTAAGTTCATGCGGCCAGACCGAGGTGAAAATCGACGATTGTCTCTCTAGGCGCACAGGCGAAGAAAAGCTCGAGCCGCACGACCATCGCATAATCTCCAACTTCCCCCTCGACACAATGGTATCATCGTATACATGAAATACTCCCTAGCTGAAACGGCCGGGACCGAGACCTCTTTTGTTACATAGTTCAAAATTAAAAGATCGAATCTGACATGTCTTCGGTAAGATTTGAAATACCAGCAAACTTCGAGAAAGTAAGAAAAAACCGGAATGGCGGCAGAAGGGAAAAGGATACGGTCTCCGAAGGATGATCCCGGTATAAGTGAGAAAGGTGTAGTCGCACAGCGCAACACGTGGCCCACCATGCGACGTATAAGAAGCAATCGGAATCTTACGAGTCTCGTCCGTGACCTCATCCTTTCCTCAGCTGCGCAACCTCGCGGCAAGAAATAATAGTAATTAAAGAAAATTCAAGAAATAAGGGAGAGACACAGACAAGAAACACGCATACACGCGCGCGCGCACACACACATACAGTCAACCCCAGAAAGATCCGACGGGACGGCACAGCGCCGGTGGAGAACAAATTAGCTGCATGGACAGCTGCGAAAGACCACGTTGCAACGTGGGCATAGGGAGATAGATGCGCATGCGTTTGGCGCTTGCGCATGGAACAAACCGTCGTAACCAATCGGTCGGGATTTCGGCGGACATTCGGGAGAAGGGGGTTACGTAGTAATGATGGTGGGAATAGAAATGGGGGATGGAGATGGCGGAAGGCGGAGGTGCTTGGTATCATAGTATCATAGTACCGTAGCATCTCTCATCGCAACCCATCTTCAATCCTCATCGCATCCTGACACTTATTACGCGCAGTTACACGTGGATTCGTATCCCAAGTCTTCCCTAGAGAGTGACTCTGACTCTGACGGAAATGTTGGAAAATTTTTCCTGGGCTCGTCGATGAAATAATTTTCTTTTCCTTCCCAATTTAACCCCCTGGTCCTTATCTGCATCCCACGACGACTTTTGCGCCTGCCTAGTCGGGTAGCACATGGGGGCTAACAGCAAAGGTACCATACCGTTAAGGACTATTAGGGAGGAAATCCCTCACATTTTGCAAATACAGATGGCAATGTGCGGCCGTGTCGGGACGTCGCTCCCGGCCTCCTTCGTGTGTATCGTAGTAATAACGAAATTATTCAGGCTGCACAGTCGTACGTGGAGAAATTCTTTACCTGATGTAAGTTTGTATGTAGTATATTGCCTTGGTGGCGCGGTCATGTCGGAACGGCACGCGTCGCGCGTTTGATGGGTGGCCATAAGACGACCCGATGAATGAGAAGTATCTCATTGGACGGGATATAGCATAAAAGGAAAAGAGGCAAGGAGATGTGTAATAAGCCCTGTCATGTAGCTGTCGCGAGATATTCGGAGTAACTCAGCCTGATGAGATGTATGTAAATGGGAATCGGAAATCGGAAAGAAGGCTCGTGATAACCTTGATTTTTGCTGTCCTGGCATCCTAGGAGAAGGCACTTTATGAGAAGAAGGCTGCGGTAGGCTATGGACGTTCCACTTTGCTTCAGCGCTCCGAAGGCTACAATGGCGCAGCAAATTGGCGACCCGCGAAGCCAATAAGTTGTACAGGCGACCATCTCTCGTCGGCGAGGATCCGTTGGTAGTCTGACTCGCTGGATGGTAGTGATAGGTCACCAACCTAACTGGCACCTCCCTCCCGCATCCCTTAGCTGCTTAGGCGTCCCCCCCACGCGGAAGATGGTAAGATGGTGCGGTAACCGAAAGCGGTAAGCTGGCCATTTCGTGGCGTAGGTCTATTTCTGGAATCTGCGTATTTCTAAATAAGAAGCTCAGATAACACAAAGCGAGCGACTTCGTGTCTGTGTGCCATGTAATGCTGATGATCACCCGAGACGGAGAATTTAATGGCATTTCGGTCGTAGATATGACATATTATGCGTTTCTCGAAGTTGAAACGAGAAGAATCGCATGGCCCATTGACTGTGGGCTGCAGCAACCCTGATCGAGTTCAGGGTTCTTGGAAATTTCTCCGCCCTGAAACTACTGCAGGGGAATGTCTTCGAGCGGGAAGGGTGCAGAGCTCCTTGTACGGAAGTGCATATATGATCGCATTGGGTACAGTTGTATAGCTGTACCTACGGTAATGTAGATGCAAGCCACTCGGCTGGACCCATCAATGTACCGTACCGTACATATCCAATTTCAATTTTCGATCTGTAAAAAATGGACAATCAAACACCCCCGACACCGAGGACCGAGAAAGAAAGAAAAAACCCCATTTTCTGTGAGGTTGAGACTCGGTGGAATGCGACGAGATGTCTGTTTCCTACTTGAGCATTGTACTTTTGTAGCCTCGGCGATAATTCTAGACAATTGCGTACGTAGTGTCTGAGCTAGAAACACGATCGGTGCGAGTCAACTGTTGGCAGAGGCGCAGTGTGATTAATGGAATCTTATAGGATTAATCGATTGTTGGGCGACGCAAGAATTTTGAAATTGAGAGGTAGAAAATGAAATCACGAAACATAAAATAAAATATTAATGCTGACCCTAGTCGTTCAGGTATGTAATTGTGTACTATGTAGGTAGGTAGTATGTAGCGAAACTTTACGAAAGTAGCGTAAATAGGGCGGTCCTTCCCGAAACGATTTCCACTTTTTTACGAACGACCCGGCGGGATGGTCACTGGGAACCTTCTTTCAGACTGGTCGTAACCTCCCTTTAAGCTTGCATTAGCCTCGCAGCTTCTTGTACTTAGGCGGATGCAGTGGTAGTTAATGTTTCTAAAGATGCATAAAAGTGAAAAATGTTTACTTCGATCGAGACCCCTATTAGACAAAAAGGGGCAACTCGTGAGGTCATCAAGCAGGTTGTATTCCCGTTCGAGACGGCGATGAACCTTAATTCGAAGCCTTGAAGGCGCGGGTTGGTTCCGATCTTCGTATGTCTAAACCGGAAAAGAAAATGAGGCAACAAAAATGAAAAAGATCTCACTTAATATGGGGTAATGTAAGGTTGTACGCGACCCGACGGTTCGGGAAAGGAGGGGGTTTTGTGTGTGATCTAGAGATCTGATTGATGGGAAACCTGTCAAACTGGGTGACGTTTCCCTCCTCCACCTGTTTGCTGGCTAGCCGAATCCATGGGGAACGAGTTTGATACATATTAGATGGTAGTGTTTGTTCAGACGGTCCCGGTCAAGGAGAACGGATAGACGACATTGCTCCCCCAACAGTTACATAGATCTCGCGGTCATTCAAGGGACATCGCTAGAACGAGTAATCTAAATAGATAGGTACGTAGGGATGCACGAGCTCATCTTGCATATTCGACAGTCGATGGTCGGTAGACGATGAGACCTAGGCCTAGGTACGCGCAAATCACAAGTGTCTGAGATTTAGATAAGAATAAAAGATTGCCGTAAAAATAGGGCAAAAAGAAATAGTTCCGATTAACGAGATCTTCGTCTCGCATGATCCCGTTCTGCCAGATCTGAAGCTATTGGCTTTGGTCTGACCCTGAGTATCGAGAAGTAGAGAGAACCTCGATGTTACAAGAGACCTGTCATAATGACTTATCCCGAACAGCCCGAGGTCGATTTCATCTACAAGGCGACCTTTCCTTGTCATGTCTTATATCCTGGCTATCTTATGTCGTTGGTTAGTTTTGATTGTTCACTAATCAAAGTATGGATTCCAAGTCATAAATGATCGCAAAGTTCAAAAAAATGTGCGTGATAGGTATAAGAGAATCAAATCCATCGTTTCAAAGATTCATGCCGGCGCTGTGTAGCTATCGTGTCTGTGTAGTGTACAGTCTAAACAGGGGGTATCTATCAACCTGGATCCAGCCCAGCGCGCGCCCAGTATGGCTCAACAACCCTCAACAGAACAAATGTGTAATGTGCCCAAAGCATCCCTTAGGTGCTACCCAATACACTGTACAAGTTTCCGAACAGACAAGTCCCAAAATCCGATCAGAGTACAATCTCGACACCGTTGGTTCTAGCAAGTCCCTGCGGAAGACTGCTGGTCCAGGTGAACGAAGAGAACAAAGGAAATGTGTGAATAACCCAGAAAGTCTATATGCAAAGCCGCTCTTTTCCATCTCGAAACCCAAAACTTTTGTAGTCCATCCCAGATCCTTTTTTTAGATATTACCCTCAACATCAACCATATTGCTTAACCCGTTTGACTCCGAATGATATTAAAATGAATATTCGCAAAAGTCAAGTGAGAAGCGTTTTGTCGGCGGGGTTTTCGGGGTAACAATGCGTCTCCAAGACACAAGGGATGAGTTTGGTATCGGCTGATGCATGACGAAGGCCCTAGTTTCATCGGTCCGAGCCAGCCAGATGCAGCGTCCGACCGAGGAACAAGCGATTGTTCCGAAACACTCGAGGCCGTCCATCTTGTGATCATTGAGTCTTGTATGATGCAAAATTGCTTAAGAGAAACCGTGGCATCCGACAATAAACCCCGCGAAGTCCGAAAAATTCATAAACCCAATCCCCATCTAAATGTAACGCCGCTGACAGTTAAGATACTGGAAGATGCCACATGTGAAACCGTGCTGTTGCTCCTTCTCCCTTGCTAAGAGGGAAATAGAGTGGCGGCGAGCCGAGGGTGTATTGGATAGGAATGCAAAATATTAAAAAGGATGTATCGGAATGCGTCGGTCATAGCTCAACTGCCATGGCGCGCAAAAGATGGTGTACAAATCGAAGAGTAATGATTAAAAAGGTCGTAACATGAATCGCAGGCTCGGATTATCGCTCGTGCTCACTGCCCGTAGAAGGGCAATAGCGGTAGAAAGATTGAAAGTTACGGCGGCTATTGGCAAAGTTGATTAAGAGCCAGAGTGATAGCCGCGTAATTGCAGTTTCGTGTCGCAAATCTCCGAAAAGGGATTTATCGAGGCTTGGGCCTCGGGGGAGGCTTGGGCACTCCAGTTGTGTCATAAGCTCCGCGTCCCATGTTGGCCATTGTGAATTCACCGGCAATCATGCTGGAGTTTGAAATCTTGTGTAGAAAGCTGTAAGAAAATGAAAGTCAGCCCGTGCTCAAGAGATTACAATGGCTCATATATATACAGCCGCAAGTATTCATGTATACAAGCCCATCATCGCCGCTGTGGCTCGCGATAGGTCGCATCGACCACTTTGCGCAGTCGAAGGCAGCAGAAAATAGAAACTTGCGGAAGCTGTGGGTGAAATTTGATGCTGCAGTCTGACTCACATTTTTAGGCGTCGTTGCGCAACGACGTGGGAAGGCCGGATGGCACTGAGATGGTAAGTAGATTCGGAAAGGGGATTGGCGTAGGTACTGGGGCGGCGATGCAGCGAGAGCTGGGATCTTGGCCGAATAGCAGGAGACCTTGGGGGTTGGCTGAAAAAAAGTAGGTAAAGGTACAGTACGACTTGCGTATGGGTTGGATCGCAATTAATATCTGAGGTCAGCACCGAAGCGTCAACGGGATGACGGCAGGATTATATATTGGTATAGTTCCCAATATAGACTTGTCAGTGTAAGTCTGTCGGCTCGGTATGTTGCAAGCGATATTATGATGGAAGCTGAAGCATCCGATGGCTTGTGAAGCTGAGACAAGCAGAGAAGATTGCTTAGAAGCCTGGTCCTTTGTGTGGTTCCTTTGTTGGAGAGCAAAGTCACGCAGGTTTCGGGAGACTGAGGTATTATAGGATTTTGTGTCGTCGTGCTATCGTCTTTGTCCCGGTATAGGGTATAGGACTCTAGTATAGACCAGAAACAGGGCGTATGTCAGGTACGCTGCAGGTGTGTTGAGCTGGATGATGCTTTCAAGGCTGGACCGTTACAGCACCGCAGGGTGTGGATCGATCGCTAAAGCAGCACAGGGAACGAATAGCGCTGGAACAAGTTGTACAAGTTGTAACGGTGCAGGCGCAGGTGTTCGCCGAATTATGTAGGTACGCAGGGTCGTGTTCGGATGGGGAATGCGTAGGTCTGAAGGACTCCTTTTATGCTTCTCCTGATATGCGACTCTTCGTGACTGGGTAAAGAAAGTGGGAAGAGGAAAATGCGTCAGAGAAGGACAGAGAGGAGGTTATTAATGGTACAAAGAGAGAACTCGGGATGGATAGAGGATTTTCATCTTAAGAAATTTTGGGAACGTGGGAAGGGTCATTTCATCTTATACGTAGCCCGTTTCTAAAGCTGGGGGTAATACTAGACCTGTGCTGAGTGTCAGCCCAAGTACCGTACCTAATTATTTTTTTTTTCCTATTAATTCCTTTTCCAAGGGGAAGGGTCGAAAATGTGGTTCATTTACCAGTTCCCAAACTCGCGAGGACAGGGGTTAAAATGGTACACGGTACTTACTATTCTCATACGGAAATGGTCGAACATGGGTCTCTCTGACGGCTTTGCCAAGCTGCGTGCTATGTACAGGGGGGATGGTTATGGGTATGAGGATGAGATAGGTACAAGTACATCCCGAGGCCTGTACTCGCAGTACATGCTTGGTCTTTCGACAGGGTGATTTAAGTGATGAGAATGTGGTACTTGAGGTTTCTATCTATTTTGGGTACGGAGAGGGGATAGGACAGATACATTCGCGAGATAAAAAATTGTTAAAATAAAAATAAAAATAAAAAACGAGATAAAAAGAAAAGGGCAAAAATGAAAAAGGGGAATAAGACCAATGTACCTTGGACGACTTGGACCTCCCGGTTACTTGGTGTTAATGATTATGTACTATGCTACTTCGTAGTAATTAAGGCTGTTTCCTACTAGTAGCTGCGTTTCTTTTCCCACCACTTAGAGATATTACCCCTTTAGGCTTAGAGTGGCGTGTTCTCGAGATGCCTCCTCGGTTTACAGAAGACAGGGCGAGTCTCATCATGGTTAGGTACTCGAGTGGACCGGCCAGCGCACACAGAGACCAACTCAATGAAGACATGTTAGGTAGGTAGAGTTGCAGCTCTCTTGGGCCCATCTACATGATGTGTTCAGTATTCTCTGGATATGGTGTGATCCCTCCGGCCGATGAATCGCATTTGACTGGTCGTACACCTGGTGAAGTATTGGTTACCTGCGGTGTCGAGACGCAATGGCGTGGAGTCTGGGTTTGCTGACCATTGACACACATGGACATTGACGATGCAACTCGACAATGATAGAATTGAACAGCAATGCAGACTGGGGGCTGCGTCCCAAATTCTTTTTTTTTTCTTTTCCCTCTTCTACATGGCATGTAGAGTAGGATGTTTTTTCTGGCCCAACAGGGAGCTATTGTTCAAGGGAGATCCTCTTATCGTTTGGGATAATTTGCTCCACTCCGGTAATATTCCCCTTACGCTAAACAGGGCTTCAACCTGGCTCTTCTCTTTCGAATCTTTCTCGAATGCCTTCCTACCTTTGGCACTAGGAATCGACCCGGCCGCGAGTCTGGGGTGTGCTTGAAACTTGGCAGGCACTTGAGCCGCGATGGGAAACAATACAATATCATTTTTTTGCCTCCGTGGTATGAGTCGAATTTGAAATTAGCCCCAAGCGAGATACATCCATAATATCATGTATCTTGTATGATAATGTCTGAGAATGGCTTTTTTTTTTTCTTATTGGTATTATTAATTTTTCCTTTGTTAGTCAATTTGTGTGTGGTTCCTTAAATAGTTGTGCGCATGTACTCCCGTATTATTACATACTTAATATGTAATAAGTAATATGTTGTAGCAACAGTAGTAGTATGTTGTAGTAGGAGCACATGGCATCTTGCATTTAACTTTTTTTTAAGGCTTGGGATACATCAACTTTTAGGTGAGGACCCTTTCTTCTGCGGTGTAACGCAACTACGACAATTCAACCCGACTATGGAGAGAGCTAAAAGAGTCTACGCGAATTAGGTAAGCCTTGTCCGCCGCTACTGCTACTAAGTTATGTACGTACATGGAAGTATGCGTGTACCATAGTATGCATGTATGCAATGTAGTGTTAGTTGGCTTCAGCAGGGGTTGGCAAGCTTGTCGGCCCCATTTTCTAATTATCATAATCCAATACAAAACAATACATTAAAGGTAGTGTGTCTTTTCACTCAGATTATGCACTCGATGTTACCCACAGTAGCCTAAAGACAGCGGCGAGAACTTGGGTGTTTTCGACGGATTGTCGGCTCCATAAGCGGGTCGGCGGAACTAGGGGAAGGCGGAACGAGCAATAATTTGACAAAATCGCATCGGAATTTGGAGGGCATACATCTTCTCATACGTACGCCACGCCTGCTACTAGGTAGGTAGCTGACAACAATCGAGCCACAGGACATAGACAGTTCCAGCCGTGATACGTACGATTTGCTTCGTTTTCTCGTTACTATCCTGCCATATTTTGTTTACCACTGCGCCGTTGGCGTGGGAAATTGTCCGGGAAAGAAAAATAGCTACCACGGAGTACTTTATATTGTACGATATTGTACTGTGAGCCAACCCGCCAACCAATCATTTGTGAGCAGAGCGACGGGAAGGCTGACGATTGCTTTTGCATATGCAGTCTCTTTCCCCCCTTGTCTCCTGATACATGTAGCCATTGTCTCGCTTAAAATAACCCTTAGGGCTCACACCTGTGGCATGTGCTATATTACCAAATCGTAACTCAGAGATGGTGCCCCTATACTCTTAGAAAGTCGTCGTCACAACTCTTAACTCGAGCACAGTTGTTACTGGATACGACGTGCTTTCCTTGATTCTGTGCGGCGCTGCGAATACTTGTATTGAAGACTGTGGCTGTGAACACAGTGAGTCTTACACAAATGTAATGCACCAAGCAAATGACCGATTCATGTAGAAGTTAGTCTTGCTACGGATCTGTTCCCTTCATTTTTCTCCATATTCTGAGAAAATGAAAAGTTGACAAATTAAAAGGAAATGAACCTCATGTTTTTTCAGCTTGTTTCTCAAGGTGTACAACTAGTCAAATCTCGTAAAGCCTCTGCCACCTATATTGCGTATCCCAGGGCTACGGATCCAGATTCGTTGAACCGAGATTCGTCTGTTGTGAGATATTCGACAGGCCTAAGACGGTAAATTTTTCGAGGACCCATTGCGTGGGCTTGTCGCGCAGCCTTGCGCGGGACACTACCACGGCATGAGCACGGGTGATGCCGCTCGTACAGCACGAGAACGTGTTACCGAAGAAATCCAGCCAATATAGATCTTTTATGCTACTACGACAGCGAAGTGGCTGGTACCTAACCATGCAATTATTGTGTGCAGTTTTCCCAATCACTCACGCTCTCAGAACAGGGTATCAATGCGGTCAGGTAGCAGCATCGCAAGTCGGCTGCATGACTTACGGGATAGCCGCTCCGCGCTCTTGGGTAACGAGTAATATCGACGTAGCCTTGCTTCTAATACGCAGTACGCGGTCGGGAGTTGTACAGCACCTGTAGAAGTCTGATGACATGCATCCCCTTTCCCGTCTGAATCATCGATGACGATTTGGTATGTATGTCACTGTATGTATGTCAGCGAGCATCCGTAGGCGCTTATCTCATCAAATCGAGTTTGTCGGTTGGCCAACCCCCACGGGTATATTTTAGAATAAATCAACGTTGATCGCACTATCTAGACCTGTTTCAGCCCCTAAGCGATCGGGGGTGTGCAAAATTGGCTTGAAGTAGGCGAACTGCTCGCACGCCAATTACCTGATAGGGAAGGTTTCATGCAACCACATCAGTGACATTCTGACTTCAGCGCGGAAGAGGTCCCGTACTTCGTCCGATTTTGTAACCAGACGACGGGAACGACTTAGCGCGTTACGATTCGGTCGCTCACATGTTGACAGGTCATTGTAGAATTTTGCTGACAGGGGGATGCGACATTTCGATATCCTGAGAAGGGTGAAAAAGTCCTCTAGCTGCAGCACAAAGGCATGCGGAGTTTGGCGAATACTATCTGAGTAGATACACCAGAATTGTACAATTCTCGTGATGCATCGAACCTAAGAGATTACGACTCGTTTTTGGCAATGGCACCCGAGACGACGACATCTAGTGAGGCTGAAGAATCGGAAGTACCCAGCCCCGGAGATGCTGCAGCAGCCGAGAGTCATCGCACGCAGTAGTAGCATGAATGCACGATACTGTCATACCCCAAGATTTGGACGAATTGCTAGTGTGGCTCTGTTGATGACGAGTTTGCCATGTCACAGCTCCTGACATCGACGAAGTCACTTACCGAGGCGTGGCAGCTGAAGGCCGGTCCGATTGGCGCTAACATCTGATATGGTGTTTAGATGCTTACCTAGGTAGACATACTACCTCGCTATAGGCAGAGACTCGCGGAGGCTTGGCCCTGAAAGAGTCGGACACCATAGCGTAAGTTGACCAACTAATTCGTAGGTTAGGTATGGCAGAAAGGAAGATAATTCAAAATCGACAAACATCATCCCCAAACACTTCTCGTCTCCCGAAACAATTTCAATATAACGGCTTACGTAGACTTCGGTTTGTTTACATCCAATATGTATGTACCTAGTGGGTACGACATGACAGGTTGACGTATATGTAGATAGCCAAGACGGCGATGATGACAGCAGCGTCGAATTCTCCCCGAGGAAAAGGCAATGTGCAGCGGGATATTAGAACTGCCGCATAACAAAGAGGACATAAGAAGCGAAATATTTGTCGTGTGCGACTTATGTCGGGTTGTTTTGAGATTTAGATGAATCCTAGGCAATGAATGGGTAATGAATGATGATCGTCAAGGTGGCCTTCGTCTGAACTGGATCGAATCCAAATTGTCGGGCGGCGACTTGCATGGAGTTTCTCTTGCCTTGCCTTACCGACATGTAGGTACGATCTATCTTTTCGGGGTACATACAGATTACTGTATTCAGCGGGTACACCAAGTGCTTGGATTCCTGGCATCGTCAGTTTTACTGCCTAATTCGAGGCAAGCATCGAAGCCAGGGTCGAAGGGGTGCATTGAAGACCATATGAAGAATGGATGGGATGGAGTTTTCTATTGGGGCTTCTAGAAGAAAATTAGTGGAGACTTCCATGATCCTTGTGGACCCTGACTACCTAGGCACACTCGGTCGGTACTATATACCTGCCTCCTTAAATTATGAACCTAGCAGCCTACCCAAGTACCTATCTACCTAGTATATAGGTAAAATACAAAATAGCCATAAAGTAGCTTTAACCATTTTGCTTTGGACTAATTAACCTTTCTCCACAATCCCGTAACAGACGTTTAACTCTACTAGGAAATATACGTATCTTCATTACTACGTACATGGAGCTTGAGCATGGGTGGAAGTAGCGAATTCAGGGGACTTGAAATAGGGTCGACTTCTAGACCTTTCCCTCCATTTTTATTTCGCCATGGTACATAGTACGTACTAAGGGTCATTACCCACCGAAACGACGTCGATCTTCTTCATTTCGTTAACCAACTTTTTTGAAACTAGAGATTTCTCAACGCCAATGGGGAATAGATCTTAGCATTCTTCTGAATACATACCAGAGGCAACCGGATACATCCTGACATCCAAAGCAAACATCGCACCCTCCAAAAGACTACGTAATAGCCGAGTCGGTTTTATAGCGGAGAGGGCCTCTTACTAATCGGGCCACCCGTTTCAGCAGCCTTGAAGCGGTGGCACGACCTCGGATTTGCTTTCCTCACTTATCGTTCTCCCTCACGTGTTGTGCGAGCTTTACACATGATCCTCACGATCCTCTTAGCTTCAAGATGAATCGCTTGATATCAACATCCGTCTAGTCTAAGCGTATACACAAGTACTACGTCAGGGCATGGCTATGGAAAATGATACCAGATTACCTAGGTACATTTCGCTCAATTCAGAAGGACCGATATAATGCCATCATTTTCAGGGGATTATCAACGGCATGGGTACGAACTGTATGTATGTACTTGCTACAACAGTCGGCTGCTACTTGGCCCACTGGAGAATCAACTGCCACATGGCTCTCCACTCATTATCGCTGTTCCTGCATTAGCCAGTCAGCCCCAGTTACCTACTACGTACAATACCTTCTGAAAGGTACCCAAGTATTAACAAGGTGAGAGTCCCAAACCAAAACAATGACGAATCTGGCCCTTAGACGTCGTGGTACCTGAACGAAAATCTCAGAGATCCATCCTACCGTCGTCGTCGCCATCGTCACTCGTCATTGTACGTGCGTTAAGCTTGCTTCTGTGGATGTAGCTTCATGATCACCTACAGTACGAATAATCATGATTGGCCATGAAAATATTCAATGCCTACTACGGCCTCAATAAATGAAAACTCGGTTATCATTATGGCGTGGAATTCTTGAGCCAGCATCCGTGGTTTCTAACCAGTAGCCGCATATCGCGGTTACATCGAACCTCTACCTGGCTCTATCAAAGCGCCGCGCCGCCTTGGTGGACCCGTTGGAATGTGATGGCGAAATGGTTTCTTTCCATTGACTTGGCATTTAGCTAACGAGGAATATCTGTACACATTGGACATGTACGCAATTGACGCAGGGCGCAGTGTTTCATCATCATGTGACTCCTTGACCAACTATTCAATGAGCGTACAGCATCCATTTCCTCGGATTTCGTTGGTTAGAATATCACGATCATTCTCAGCCAATGGTTCACTTAATGCTTGAGGGTATGAAAAGGGGAAAAAAATTCACTGCATTTTTTTCTTTTTTCTTTGTACTAGACGGCGATCAGATTAGGTACCTGCCGCCCGCAGGTTCGTCACAAATCATACGACGGAATATGGGGACCATGGAAGTCTCCTCGACAGACAAGGGCCCCAAAACTTCTAGAAACTCCCTTCGAATGTTTATGCCAGCCTCATCGTCAAACTGAAAACTTGATCCCTTGGAATATAGCATCCACCATGGACCCACGATCGCTACGGCACTCAAAAATCTCCATACCCGTGGCTCGGCGTTCCCAGACAAGGGCATCTACAATATCGTCAGATTCTTATTATTCCCAAACCAACGGGTCCGTCTCTTGACCCACACTAAATCTCAGTCGATTACCATGCACAATGCACCTTATGAGGCATGAACGTACACGTACCATCGTAGATGAACGGATAACATGATGCAGTGAGGTCCCTTGGCCGTCTCCAGGCGGTTTCCCGTCGTCGGGATATGTAAAGACTGGGACTTTCTAGCCCTCCCGCGACAACAGCCTTGTCAGGGTTACCGAGGCTAAAGGATGATCATCCAATTCGACGGCGCCGTCGAGGTACATCCCGTAGTACATATTAGGAAACCCTTCCATCCGAGCTAAATCAGTCAGCATATGAGATAAACGTATTAAGATCTTCCTGAAAAAAGTCTCGTTCCCAACATTGGGGGCTGGGAATTCGATGTACCAGCAGGCCGGGTCACTAATTCTTGATTGTCTTGATGCTTGCGTCTATGCATTCTAGGGGCACAGAAGAGAGCACGTTCAACCAAGAGAGTCCTGCCACTTCTCAGCGAGAACTTCATGTGGAGCATTTCCTAGGGCAGACCTTACGGTTATCAAAAATCAAGGTGAAGTCCTAGGATCTCCCTACCTTGCCATCCCAGCGCCACGGACCCTTTAATGCACTAAATCAGGTAGGCGATGTGGGCCGCGACGAGACGGCACGCATCCGAAATAGCATCATATTAACCATGTTAGGTATTGGGACCCACGGGTGCATGACAGTAATTGATAGACCCACAATATCATTTCCAAAACCGCTACCTATTTCAAGCAATTCATCATCCATTTGTACTAGAACCCATTACTTAGTACTGTATCGAGGAGTTACGTACCTCGTATACAGTAATCGGATACTAATTCCACGATAACCTCGAGACCCATAAGAGATACGATGGTCAATGTTGATTTAGCATCGAGCTGTATCCCCCAGAGCCTGTTTATGGCTCCAGAAGGAGAAACCCATCACGGCGGGTAATATATAGTGGCCCCGGCAGTTCCATGCTCCAATGCCCATCGTCGGGATTTGGGGAACCTGTCACGTTCGATTCGGGTAAGGATCAGGCATGCCCTTGTCCTAGCCCGGTCGATGATGTCCCGTAACGCCGGGGAAGCTTCCGTCACGACGGATCAACCATGTTCGCCTTATGATTATTATCAAATTACGAGAGAAAATTTTCGCCCAGGGAATGTTGAGC
Organism: Annulohypoxylon truncatum; assembly: GCF_022578515.1. Lineage (NCBI taxonomy): Eukaryota > Fungi > Ascomycota > Sordariomycetes > Xylariales > Hypoxylaceae > Annulohypoxylon > Annulohypoxylon truncatum. Next base: position 721,170 of record NW_025953798.1, on the reverse strand, counting down.
TTTGACAACAGATGGGGTCATTACCAAACTCGCTTCCGCCTCCGAGCGCCATCGTTTTCGGCAACGCCATGGCCGGAAGCCATTGTTAGCATCGACGAACTGGTCGCCGGGTGGTCAAGCACGTCCCGGTACGCGTAGGACTCGGAACATAGCGCCTAGGAAGACTCGAAAGAAAGGGAGAACCAGCTCACCGGGATTTGTCGTCATTTCCCGAATCGCGTAAAATCTCTTCAAGCTTTTTACTTCGTTGACGCGATCACGGATATCACTGTCCTGCGACATGTACTCTTCGGTTTATGAAGAAGATATCGGGCTTCAACCAAGTCATCGTACCTTTGAACCTAGCCAGCAGCAGAAAGAAGATCGAAAGATTCCATTGGCACCTTCGAAAGCCTACATGTTCTCGACCCTCAACTGGGTGGGCCCTACGTCTATCACTCGAGATAGAACCCTTCGATTGGGTCGACTCCCGGCACGAGATAAAGTGTTATGGAGGGCTAGTCGCTCCGCCAACCACATTTATTTGGAGCCATGACTCATTTACCCATTTCCCGGGGATGAATAGGGGGTTAGTACTATGTAAACGTCCTACCAACCCCCAATTGCTCCATTCAATCCACACGTTGGTAAGTGAAGTCATAATAGTTCGATTGCCTGGCCAACTAATGGTCAATACAACAATCGCGGTTCTTATTTATCGAGTCGCCAGCCATTTGGGCCGCCTGTGCCACTTCGGTACCCAAAGGTACCAAAGGAAACAAAGTACTAATTGGATCTGTGCCATGGGCATACGTGTAGTCAATAAGATGGGGGACCTTCTCGAACGGATTCTACAGATTATTCGACATGGCTAAATTTGGACACAAGCGGCGCCATATTCTGCATATTCTGCATATTCCAATTGATACGGCTTTTGCTCTTTCTGTACATAGGTGATGGCTCGGTGGCCCGAAGTGTTCTAGTCGCCTACGTAGCATTCTAGCAGGGGTCGCCTGCCTGAAACGGTTATCGTTGGATTTAGTCGAGGCCATGTTCGGCCAAGGTACAGTACTGGCTACTAACTCCGACACAACCGACCAAACCGTCGGAATGGGCAGGATGGATGCAGCTTCATCGGTATGAAACTACCTCTGTTCTGAGGGCCTATATCTGGTACGTTATACGTGTATTGTACGAAGGCGAATCGTTCGAAATCTGAGGGGGCTGAGAGCAAGATTTAGGGGGTTGTACGACGGATGAGGGCATAATGAGCACGATGACTCGCAGCATGGCATCAGCCAATCTTGCGACGATAGGATGTAACTCCTGATCAAACTCAAGCCCAATGAGACTTTTCGGGAGTTAGGTTGGGCTGTTTTTCTCGTCTGTACAATTCATCGCCCATGTTGGCTACCTCCAAGCCTCCCGTGGTGCGACTTTGAGGCCGAAGAAGGATGGGGGTTTGATTTCTTAGCAGATTGGCCTCCGCGAATGCCGTATGTCGTATGTCCAGGTGGTGCGTGCTGCGTGCTGCGTTACTTAGGACAATCCTAAGCTTTTCCAAAGGAGGGCGAATATCTAGGTTATATCGTTAATTGGTAGCCTCATCTTCAACTTGACTTATTTATAATTCATCTAGACTTTTTCTACGGAAGTATGGTAGTATTTTGGAAATTTAGTGGCAGTGACGTACGAAGACTTTGTAAGCGCGCGGGTGTAAATGCAGCTAAGCCACCCCTTAACAACCTTCCCACCTTCTGCGGACGAAGGTGGTTCGTCGGGTACCTACCATACCTAGGAAAAATATACGAAGGTACAGGTACCTACCCCAAATGTCCCCAAATGTTCTCCTATTCTAAGCCACAGTTGGCAAGCCTCTTGGCCCCACCAAAGCTTTGCAGCTGTCCAGCAACAGACGGCAACGTCAATTCTCCCCCACCATCTATCTTTCTAGCTTCAACGTTGAACGTCCACCGACCCGGAAACACTCGAAAGAGCCTCACTAATTTCCGTCACACTCATTTTCGCGGTCACATGTCCACGTAGTCGAACCACGAGAACGAGAAGCAGGGCAAAGGCGGCAAACGTTTTATCCCTCTTATCCTAAGTCTATCAACTAGTCTCTAGACTTTAGGCACCAAGAGGAAGCGAAGCCTTCTATACGTTACCGTTACCTCCTCTGTTGGGCAGACTCGTTCTCCTTCTGGCTTTCGGGGCCGAGCGACCATGTCCATCATCCAGCAGCACACCCAGGCCTCGCTAAGCGACGCCTGGCGGACCATCAACATCGACGCTCTAGACCCGGACTCCTCCCAGAACTTCGACACTTCGACCTTGCACCCGCCGTTACCCGAGATCGGCGAGGCGGATGTTCGGCAGCTGAATGCACAGGTGCGGCAGCTGCTTCGAGGCGGTGATTCCGAAGGCGCTCTGAGGGGCTGCCTGGAGAGCCCGGTGTATAACGGTAGTGATTCTGCTAAGGTAGGTCATGACATGGCTATAGCCTTGGATTGCCGTGCTGCGAAGCCCGGGATGTATGAGAATTAGAGCGCTGATCATACGGCGGTGACACAGGATTCCCACATGCAGACCGTAGTTGAGGTTCTACAGTCAATCAAAGCTAGTGAGATGACTCCAATGCTTCAGAGAATCTACGGCTCAGAGGGCGGCAGTGAATTGCTGGATGTGCTGATGAAGTATCTGTATGTCTTCTTCCCATTCCTTAACTAGGATCATTATCAAATCTAACCACACATATAGATACAAAGGTATGTCGGGCGGGTCGTCGGGCGGATCGTCAAGCGGAGGACTAAAGACTCCGGCCCGGGGCTTGACGCCGCAGTCTACGGGGTTCAGCCAAATCGGTTCAAGGCCTATTAGCACAAACGAGTCTACGGGAACGGCTATGAGTGTATTGCTAAGCTGGCATGAGAAGGTTGTCGATGTTGCTGGCTTGGGTAGCATAGAACGATGCATGACTGACTGGCGGAAAGTCTAAAGCGTTACGCCTCTTTAAAAATTGATGTTCTATAGAAATGGGATCACGAAGTTATTTACCTGCCTTGATATATCTTAAGTTTTCATCTTCCACAGCCACATATCTCAAGACACCATTGATTCTTAACCTCCTTACTCACCTACTTTGAAATCTCTTTGATTTCCAAATTATCTGTTCAGCTATGTGCTTCAAGGTATTTAAGCAATTAATCTTTTCGCTCGTCTGTGTTGAGATTTCTTGAGTTCTCATTCACTTACTTCATTACACAGATACTTCGATATGTCTTCAGCATTCAAGTTCACTTACACTACCTACCTACTAGGTACTGATATTCAAACCAAGCTTCCACATTAACTCTACATGCATTGACTCAAGTATACGCCGTATGAACCCGCTCCCCCGTCCCAAGCATTCTTCTCCGTATACGTATCAGTTATCAAGATGAGACGACATGATCGTCTGCTTTCGAATTGCTCCCTGCCCATCCAAGTAAGTACCTGCCATACCGGGAACTTCTAGTAGCGAACGATAATTGATTTATTGACCTACCCAATACCAATTAATAACTCTATAGGTTTATCAAGCTTGGCTCAACGTATTAGTGAAGTGTTCCACAGATGGTGCTAGTGTTATTGATATGTGACTGGTGTGTTCGTGTGTGTGGAAAGGAAGAGGGGGAAAAACTCTAAGTTCTCCTTTTTGCGAGTGTTGGCCTTGGTGTACTGCAAAATGTGGGTCATTTTGTTATTGTTGTTGCTGTTGTTGTTATAGTAGGTGTTGAGGTGATGTTGAAGATATCAGGATTTTCAAAATTCGAAGCTTGTAAGATGGTGCGTGGGTTGTATGGGGACTGCAGTCTATCGTCGACCTTGCCGTCGCATAGACTACCTGGCTGACAGCCTCGAGAATTGCTACCTTTTTAGCCTAGTAGCTATCTGCTAACTTAAATGGTGAGCCGTGATTGCTAGGCTAGACTATTTCCTGCTACTAATGGTACATAGGAATTTGTAAACCTGCTTGCTTCCCACTGATTAATTGTTAATATCCAGATTATTACACACTTACATTTCCAACCCTTTCCAAAACAACCATCTGCTAGATACAAACGTACACGGTGGATGGGCTTTGCGCTTTGGAACTTGCATGCTTTGAAGACCTAGTTACTCATTCTGATGCACGTGAGTTCTATCTTCTATCCTATCGTCTACTCTTCCAACATCTTTCTTTTATATCTTCGTCAGTCGAGTACGTCTTTCTTCACTTCCCAAGCTGCATGGGTCAAGGTCTTCGTCAATATTCACAGTATCATCGTCGCTTATCATTTCCATCACCAGAAATCACTCACCAAGTATTCTCCTTTACCGACCCCCTTCAGCACGCTGATACCTAACGTAAGTGAGCTCCCAAGTCGTAATATATATATACCATTAGGATCTCCTCTGCTACTACCGATTTCTTTTTTCGTTATCACGTCAACTTCCTCCTTGATTTCGATTCTTTAGGATTCGAGAACACTGCTTACTCGCCCTCTCCACCCTCTTAGGAAATCGGGAACACTGTCGTGACAATGGAGTTTGAATGTTCCGCATGTCACCATCCCTACGCCACCTATGATGACCTACGTTTACATTGGTCATCTCATGAGGCCCAGGATATCGTCCATCATCGTTTACCCGACTGTTGCAAAAATATCACCTCAAGATATTTCATGATAGTCCATACCCACGATCGCCGATATCACAATATTTGTGGTCATTGCAAGCAAGACTTTCTTGGCCGGGAAGATCTGTATCGAGCACATGTCAACATGCTCCGCCGCTGCATATTCCCGAGTTGTGAGCATCTCGTTGAGCCATCCCAACTCAACAGCCATCTCTTTATGGCACACCACTTTTGTATTAAGTGCAACCTGGGTTTCAGATCCCCTCAAGAGGTCATCGACCATCGAGCAGACAACACAGCACACTTCTAGTGCAACGCGTGCCGTGTTGAACTGCTTACTAAAGAAGATCTATATCAACATCAGAAAACAGTACACCTCTTCTGCGAACCTTGTGGGAAAGGTTTCACGTCAGCTAATGACCTCGATAACCACCGGAAGACCGATGACCGCCACTACTTCTGTGCCTCTTGCAATATGCATTTCACGTCTAAGGCAGATTTGCACAACCACTTCATGGAACGAACTGATGATAACCACTTCTGGTGCGAGAAATGCGCCGTCCCGTTCATGAGCCACGAAGAGTTCCATCAGCATACCGTGGGCAACGAGGCTCACTTCCGCTGCACTAGTTGTCGCATAGACTTCGATTTACAGAACGCCCTTCAAGACCACAAGATGCAGAGCCCGGCGCACCATTACTGCAGCACATGCAACAAGGACTACGACGATGCGGAATTCCTGGATCTCCATATGCTGAAGGCGCATCATCAAGTTCTTGACAGTATGAGTGTAAGTCTACGCGAAAGCATTTGAACCTTTGGCCTAGGATGTAAGCTAATTGGTATTAACAGCAACGCGTCTTCTCGAGTATCGACCTTTTTCATCGAGCAATGAGACTGTATGTCGAAAGGAATGGGCGCGAGGCCGGGGCCAACTGATTGATCGAGGCACTATGATACCTGTCCTCTTCGCTTTTCGTTTGTCTGACTTACACATTTCTTATTCCTCCCTTGCCTCAAATGTATTTCCTCAGGGTTTCCAAGAGGCTTTAGGTTTTTTTCTATTGTACGAAAGTCAACATGAGAATGAACGGGTATCGAATTGAGGCAGCGGATGCCTCAGCTGGACAGACAACCAGAATGGACAAGCAGATAGTCACCAGATAGTCACCAGTAAATGAAACATATCCCCCTAACCTCCCCTTTCATTTTTTAATTTCTCCAATTCATTCAATACCTAGGCATGAGGATAACTACTTCTTCTCCAGAAGATCCTTTAAATTAATCTCCCCGCTCCCTCTCGGCAGCGGCTTAGCCTGATCCTCGGACTCCTTCCAACCAATCATATAGATGACCCTAAACGTAGCCGGTATCGTGCCGTCCTCGTTGCCGTGAAGCGCGCGGTATATAGCGTCGTTCGCCAGCAGCACATCCCTCTGGATGGCGCCCATCTCGCGCCCGAGCACCGCGTTGCCCTCGCCCATGGCGCGCAGGTCCTGCATCAGCGCGAACGTGTCGGGGTAGTCGACGACGACGTCGTCCACGTCGACGGTCAGCATCTTGAAGCCGGCGCGCTGCAGCAGGCCGCCGACGTCGCGCACGTCGGCGAGCGGCGAGACGCGCGGCGAGATGCCGCCGCGGCGCTCGGTCTCGGCGAGCTGCAGCGACGTGCGCAGCTCGAACAGGGTGTCGCCGCCGAGCATCGCGCCCATGAACGCGCAGTCCGGCTTCAGCACGTTGTTGACCTGCGCCAGCACCCCCGGCAGGTCGTTGATCCAGTGCATGCTCAGCGAGCTGAGCACGAGGTCGAACGTGTTCGGCGCGAACGGCAGCGTCTCCTCGTCCGGCAGCACCTGCCGCGTCATGTTGATCTCGGAGTTGAAGGGCTGGTCCGCGTCCCGGTATAACAGCGTCTGGGAGGAGTCGACGGCGAGGAGGTGGCCGATCTTGGTGGCGAGGGGGTCGGTGACGGGTTCAGGGACGTCGGGGTCTGGGTTCGGACGCGTCAGGGCCCGCGCGATGTTGCAGGAGTTTGCGCCGAGGTCGAGGACTTCGGGGTAGCTGCGTTTGATGTCCTATTGTCCTTTATAAGTAGTAGTTCGTATGACATAGTGATATCAAGGTAAGCGCACAAGCAGTCTATCACACAGCCGGATGGCCACTTCGTCTTTCAGATAGTCGGCCACGCGGCTATGTTCGACGTCGGCGGCGGCACGCTCCTTCTGCAGCCATTTCGTGCGGCGGTTGAAGACCTGGTGGACGGGAGGTGCCGCCGCTTGGAAGGCGTACGATCGCCGCGCCGTTAAGCTTATCGTCCCTCCTACCACCTTGATACCCCGCGGTAGTAGTACGCTAGATCTCCGGAGATTGCAATTCATTCTCCTAGATCATCAATTGGCCACTTTTCACATCTTCATTATTGAAGCTAGACAGACTAGAGGGAGCTTTCGAAATAGTGTGGATCTCATTGGCTGGTGACGTCGAACATTGAAGCTGGAGAAATGGAGTCGGTAATATCGATAAGTAAGGTACGGATGTACATCGATATTTAAGTTTCAAGCCACACTTCCAGGGAAGGTTACCTAAGACAGCTAAGGTTTATGTACGATTGAGGCGTAAAAATCATGTGGCCCCACTGGAAGAACCTTGGAAGATTGGAAGGTGTGCTCCAGTGGTGTTGTGGTGCTGGTGCTGTGGGTGTGCTCCTCTTTCGCCGCTCGGGGTTTAAGACATAAGGGCCGCTTGCCAATTCAATTTACACATTTGTTCCATATCTGTCCCTGACCGTTCCTGACATTGATCCATGAATCTTGCCAATCCTTCCAATGTCGTGCCACCAAGTCCGAATTTTTAGAAGTCGACAATCCTGAATCATCAATCGCCTGGCCAATCCGACCACCGTCTACTCGATAATAAACCCGTTGACTGTTGACCGTTGACCATCGACCGTTACTGTTCCGCCGTTGCTTAACCTTGCAACCCCTTTGTCCGCCTTATAACCCATCACCCACTACCCGCTGCCCGTTGCCCTGGTCACGTTCGACCATGTTTATAGACTGATTAGGTCTATCATGAGAGCCGCATCCCTGAGCGTGCTTCTTTTAGATATTGGACCTGGCTTTATACACTTGACTTCGACATCTTCGTATATAAACTAGTTTCGCGTGCTACTGCTTTCTTTTCACTAGCGGATGCGATAGGAATAGAGGGCGTTTTGTAAGAGTAGGGAATACTTCGTTGCGACTACAACATGGCTTCTTCCGCTGCTGCCGGCTTCCTCGGCCGGTCGAGTAGTAGTAGTTCAAACATGCGAGGCCTCGTCCAATTCATTGCCGACCTACGAAATGCGAGAGCTAGAGACCTGGAAGAAAAAAGGATCAACAAAGAGCTCGCAAACATCCGGTAGGTGGAAATGGCCTTCCACGACCGCCATTGAATATGACATTGCTAACCCGTAATCCCTACATCGCAGACAGAAGTTCAAGGGTACGCTATGATTTGACTTGATGCGATTTCTAATTCTTGGCGCCGTGTCGGTATCTCGACGTCGAACCCCACAGCTAACAGAGTATAGACGGTAACCTGAGTGGCTACCATAAGAAGAAATATGTTTGTAAAGTATGGGAAAGATCAATTCGCGGCGATACCGAACGACCGAATCTAACATGCGTATAGTTGTTGTATATTTACATACTAGGTTGGAATGTCGACTTTGGGCACCTCGAGGCTGTCAACCTTATTTCGGCGAACAAGTACTCCGAGAAACAGATTGGATATCTTGCCATGACTCTCTTTCTGCACGAGAAACATGAGCTGTTGCACTTGGTCGTCAACAGCATACGGAAGGACCTCCTCGATCATAACGAACTCTTCAACTGTTTGGCTCTACATGCAATCGCAAACGTAGGAGGTCGGGAGATGGGAGAAGCTCTGAGTTCGGAGGTCCATAGACTTCTAATTTCACCGTATGTCCGATGGGTCGTCCCCGACGGTGCTATTTGTATCATCTAACATTCAACATAGGACTTCGAAGGCGTTTGTAAAAAAGAAGGCTGCCCTCACTCTCCTCCGTCTGTATCGCAAGCACCCGGACATCATTCAACCACAATGGGCAGAACGAATAATATCTCTAATGGACGACCTCGACCTCGGAGTGGCTCTCTCGGTTACGTCCTTGGTGATGACCGTTGCGCAAGATAATCTGGACCAATATAAGGGTGCCTACGTCAAGGCTGCTTCGCGACTGAAGCGGATATTGATCGACAACGACTTTACTCATGACTACTTGTATTACAAAGTTCCTTGTCCTTGGATTCAGGTCAAACTGTTACGGTTGCTTCAATATTTCCCGCCTTCAGGTATGATTTACTAAGATGACAGGAACTATTCAGCACGGATACTGACTTTTTGAATAGAGGATAGTCATGTTCGCGAGATGATCCGGGAATCGTTGCAGAAGATCCTAAATCTGGCTATGGAGACGAATAAGAACGTCCAACAGAACAATGCTCAAAACGCTGTTTTGTTTGAGGCTATTAACCTCATCATCCATCTAGACACAGAACACGCGTTGATGAAGCAAATATCTACCCGCCTAGGCCGCTTCATAACGTCTAGGGAGACGAATGTCCGATACCTGGGTCTGGAAGCCATGACTCACCTGGCAGCTCGAGCCGAGAACCTCGATCCTATCAAGCAACATCAAGAAGTAATCCTCGGATCCCTCAAAGACCGAGACATCAGTGTGCGCAGGAAGGGTCTCGATTTGCTATATAGTATGTGCGATTCGACCAATTCTGCGCCGATTGTCTCAGAGCTATTGCACTATCTACAAAATGCCGACTTTGCTATTCGAGAAGAGATGGCTTTGAAGATTGCGATTTTGACGGAGAAGTACGCTACCGATATTCAGTGGTACATTAATGTTTCTCTTCGACTGGTAGCCGTTGCGGGAGACCATCTTAGTGACGAGGTTTGGCAACGAGTTATCCAGATTGTGACGAATAATGAGGAGCTGCAAGTCTATGCGGCGCATAATACCCTTCAACACGTCAAGCAAGACCATTGCCATGAGACACTAGTAAAAATTGGTGCCTATATTCTTGGAGAATTTGGACATTTGATCGCGGAGGAGCAGGGCTGCAGTCCCATTGAGCAATTCATGGCGTTATCTAGAAAGCTGCCTGCTTGTTCTTCGAGTACACGCGCTATGATTCTGTCGTCGTTCGTCAAATTCGTTAACCTGTTCCCTGAGATTAAGCCTCAGCTTCTTCACGTTTTTGAGATATATAGTCATACATTGGACCCTGAGCTGCAACAACGGGCGTATGAGTACTTGACGCTCGCTAGTCTCCCAACGGACGACTTGCTTCGTACGGTTTGCGACGAGATGCCGCCCTTCCCGGAACGGCAGTCTGCGCTCCTTTCGAGACTCCACCAAAAGCACGCCGGTACTAGTGACAAGCGGACTTGGGTGGTTGGTGGCAAGGATGCAAACAACGACGTCTCAGAGCTGAATATGGCTAAGAACCCCGGCTTGAGAAGGACGTTCAGCTCTAATGGCCCGGTCGACGGTAACGGTTCGGCAAATGGTGCTAACGGCCATTCTAATGATCTTGCCGGTCTCGACATGAATGCAGGGCCTGTCCCTGAGAAGTTGCTCAAAGCACCAAACTTGGCTAGCGCTGCGCATCTATCGCCTGGTTGGGAGTCAGGTTACAACAAACTGTTACTTAAAGCTGATGGTGTGCTCTTCGAAGACGGGCAGATCCAAGTTGGTATTCGTTCCGAATACAGAGGACAGATGGCTTGTCTCATTTTGTATTTCACGAACAAAACACCAGCTACCGTAAGCTCCTTTACAACGACGCTTGACTTGGATCAGAGCGAAAAGGAAAATTTGACGTGGGACGTCAAAACCATGCCCGACAGCTCTATTACGAATGGTGGCCAATCACGGCTAATCATCATGTTCGAGGCAAAGAAGGTCTTCACCAAGAGCCCTACCATTAGAATAAGTTACCTCGCGGGTGCCTTACAAGCGCTCACTCTCATGCTTCCCCTTACCGCCCACAAATTCATGGACCCTGCAGATCTTACAGCAGATGATTTCTTCAAGAGATGGAAGCAAATCGGTGGCGCGCCGCGTGAAGCTCAACAGATCATCGGCCTCGCCCCAGGGAAAGCCGGGTCCCGAGAGATCACCGAGTCTTTTGTTCGCAAGACTATCGAAGGATTCCGTTGGGGAATATTAAGGGGCGTTGATCCGAATAGCAAGAATTTTGTCGGAGCAAGCGTACTCCATACCTCTGAAGGAGGCAAGTTTGGCTGCTTAATGAGACTAGAGCCAAACTATACTTCTCAGGTAAGGCGAATCAAAGAGAATATTCCCTATTGGGCTACGTCAGCTAACAAGATAATAGATGGTTCGACTAACAATTCGGGCTACGGATGAGAGCGTGCCTCCGGTGCTCTTGAAGTTGATGGAGGAACAAATGTCAAAAGGGGCCTCAACAGTACCGGAATTGCGGGAGGGACCTACACGGCGGGAGATATCAGATACCTTCAGTAATATAATGGTGCAGTAAAGGACCGGTAGAATAAGAGGAAGACAGAAAAGGAGGCGATGGTGCCTTGGAAGGGGTTTCAAGAAGAGTTATGATTCCAAATTCCAGATTCCACTTTGGAAAATTCCAGTTAAGCAAGCTATGCGGTATTTGTGCATTTCCAACCCGAGCGAGAGAGGAGTTGATTAGGTAGCATGTGGTCAGAATATCTCATGTGTAGAAAATGGGCGTTTACCCCTTTTTGGTCATTGAGTATTCGAATATCCTTATATATCCTTAGGGTAATTGGAAGCTATATCACCTCAAGGTTTTCACAAGGTACCAGAATACATACTGTGTGCATTATAATGCTTAAAGTTTATCATTGCGACAGAGACATGGTAACACAAAGAAAGGGGCATCGACTCCTTATGATGACCCCTTATCACTTTCCTGTTCAATTGAGTTCGAGAAACATACTTCATCGTTCCGTTTACAGCAGCAGCTCTGACTATGCCGTCTGATAGAGTTGCGAGCCGATACAACGATCTCCGTGACGATGGTTTTTGGATATGCCATTGAGTCCAAGGCCAAGTAGATCTCTTATGCGACGCCCTATACGCACCTATTCGACATCATATATCTCGCCGTTCGTCGACCTAATTAATGCGAGGATTGTAAACTAGCACTCGCCTTATCATCTTCTTGGAACCTGCCCTACTATTCTTCCTGGAATTCTTTTCCTCAAAGCCTAAGCTCTCCCCAACATCCACACACCTACACTCTCATCCATATTCTACCCACCCTCATCTTTCATCTCAACTATCAGTTCCATCTTAAGTCGAGTTTAACCATTCACTCGATTTTAATTTCATATTTCCCAGTAGGTTCGTAGAGATTTCCAGTCAATGCATGATTCCGGTTGCGAACTCCACCAGTCCACTTCCCGATCCCATTCTCAATTCCCATCGGAGTCGCAACAATCGCAACAAACGGAATCAAGCTTCAAATCCCGAGACTACGATCTAGAAGACTCGCAACGGGACGTCCCTCAGGCGCTTCTCTTCCCACATTCTCTTGGCACCGCTGCGCCTGGACGACAGGTCTTGTTGCGACATCAGAGAGTCATCCTCGCGCCACCTACACCACCACCCAGTATGACGGGAACAGTTGAGCGTGAGATCATTGATGAGAAGAACGGAGGCATGATGCGTATGAAGATGGAGCGAGTCAAGCGCTGGTGGTTTGGTAAGCACATATTTCTCCCCTTTTTCCTCTTCTCCTTCCTAGTCTCAATTTCATGAATATATCTACGCTTCATGTAAAGATGATGACGGAGTTAAATTGTGATAATGATCGCGATGAGGCAAATTTGGTTTGATCGAGAATGCGATGAAAAATGCTAACAGATTCATATAGCGCTGAAGCAGCGAGCCACCCCCAAGCTATTCCCGCAGGCGTGGCTCCTCTTCTTGATCATCATCTTGATCGCCGTTGGTGCTATAGTCAGTAAGTAAATCCTTGCTTTCCGCTTCACATTTATGAAACCAGACTAATCCGAATTTCTGAAGCCGGTTGGGGTGGTCTGGCTGTCGAGACGGTGCGCCACCAGACGTTGACTCGACCTGCTGGTTCGTCGGCCACTTCTGCGGCGAGACCTGCGCCGCCTAATCTAGAGGCTAGTGCGTCTACTATCACTTCAAGTGGTCTGACGTGGTACAATCATACGGGATACGGTACGGCGATGACTGCAGAAGGTAAGTTCTTCGATGCTGAATTATACGCACCTGATATCAACTTGTATATAAGAAAACTTATGACTGACTGATGCTCAGGTACAGCTTGGTCTCCTCGCTCAACGTTGACGGTTACAGGACACCGTGTCTCAGAGTCGTATGCGGACCTCACTACTACTCAAGCTTCTACTCATGACCATGTGGTAAAGAAGGAACTCGTCACCGACTATGATATCACTCATGTCACTACTATGATCACCGAATGGGTTACCAGCTACGTCACCGCCGTGACGGTTGAAACCACTTCCCCTCACAATACCGGCCCCGGTATGAGCGTTGCCTCAGTAGCCTCAGCATCGTCTACGAGTTCAGAGTCTACGGTGTCTCACTCCACAGCCGCCATCACAAGTGAGAACCGCATGTTCTGTCCTGACCCTCACCACCCAGGCGCCTGGACACTCTGCGCTCCCGACCACGACAAGGCCACCGCTCTCGGAGTCATCAGCACCGCGGTCCCCAACGCCCCCGCGGAATCATCAGCCCGGCGCTGCAGCTTCAACCTGTTCACGCTGATCAAGACGGTGTGTAAGGGCATATGGAAGCTGCTCTTCCACCACGACGAGGCGCGCGCGGAGGCGATGCGCCACGTGGAGCGCTACAACGTGCTCGAGCTCGGCTGCCGATGCAACGATTTGCAGCGGCTGGCGCTGACGATGGTCGACATCATCGAGGTGCAGCAGCGCATGCTCGAGGAGAAGGACGAGCTGATCGCACACCAGAAGAAGCTCGTCGATGACCAGAAGCTGGTGATGGACGATCAGGGGGCGGTGATCGAGTGGAATAAGGGCGTCTTCGTGGATGTGGTTGCGTTCATTTCAAATTTGAAGAATGATACGGCGAATACTTTGAAGAAGGTGCACGAGATGAACGGAGGAAACACTACGGGCATGTGAGTGCCGTGCCCTTGGTATCTGGGGTTGGTAACGGATGGGTATGGGAATGGGAATGGGGGATCTTGACTTGCTATAATGAGTTCGATGAGTTCAATAAGTTGGGGTTTGGGTTCTTGAGTGAGCACTACGGACCTGAACTGCAACTGGAAACGGATATGAAAATAGGCAATGAGCAATGAGTTTATGCGGATGGATTATGACAAACGGCCTACAATTTCCTTAGGCTATAGCCTATGATCGTGGTCTATGTACGATCAAAAGGAAGGCAGCCGACTGGACGGTCGTGTATGCAAGGCACCAGGTATTAATGGATGGCTATAAGCCCAACTCAAGTTTGACTGTCCCATGGTATCGTATGATTTGTTGTTTGTCTCGAGCCAATCGTCAACCTTTTCCGGCCTATAGGAGCATACTGACCGTCGTAGGGCCCCTGTCTAAAACGTGCTTCGGCTTCGTTAGGTCTCAATACATGATGCTCCCGAGATTCGATGAGCCAATTGTTGATGTTACCGTTCCGCTGGGCGTCCAATGCTGTGACTGTGTATATGGGGTACATGTGGTATGTTACGTTATAGGTGATCGACTGAATACCGTAATTCGGGTTCGTTCGTCCACTGTATATAAATATTTGGTTATAATTATTCTACAACTTTCCTATTGAAATCCAAGCCTTCTCTATTCTCTAAGTGGTGACGAATAGGAGTAAGTACATTATATACGTATCTAGTACCTAGATAGTCGTAGAAGCGAGACAGTTGACTTATCATCGATCCTTAAACCGGAACAAGCCGAGGGGTATACCCCAGCAGCTCTCCAAACTCGGGCTACGTCGGAGCTCCGATCTTTTCTATCACATTTCTAGAGGAAACTACCGGGAGCCAATAGCGGGGCTTCGTCCCACCACGCCCGCTACGGATATTATCGTCCCTCTTTCCTCTTCGATGGCGTCAGAGGCTAAGGTAAGGGTCGATCTACCTATCTCCTACTATCTCCTATTTTAGCTGCAGTAGGCAGTAGGGGGAGCAGCGCTTCCCATGCCTTCCATTGCTATCTTTCCCGTCCGCGCAGCTGCCGGCGTCTCATATTAATAATCTGCCGTCCCAAGACTATACCGCATACAGGTAAGCTAAGTTCTTTCGCTCTCCGAACCGGGGTAAATTAGTATCTGCGTGTGAAGATATGATAGACCGGAAAGCTCGAATGTAGCACAAATACATTCCAAGCCCGTTTTCCGTTGCTGTGTACATATACACACCTACTCTTGTGCTGTTCCCCTCTTTTTTGCTGGTTTCTCCCTCATTTTCATTCTCATTCTCCTCTTAATCCGCAACCCGGTTCGTAAGCTCAGCGAGTAGGTAAAAAGTAAAAGAGAAGGAAAAGGAAAGAGAAAAACCATGGCGAGCAACGGAAACGGCGTCAAGCAGAACGGCGACGCGGCCGAGAACGGGGATGGGTGGTACGACCCGACCAAGATCTGGACGACGCTGCTGACGAACCGTGCGTACTTCGGCGGACTGCTGGTCCTGCACCACTCCCTGCGCCGGCACCGGAGCAAGTACCGGCTTCACGTTATGGTGACCCGCGCCGTCGAGGAGGACACGGAGTACATGGAGGCCTTCGCGGCCGCCGGTATCCCGACGATTGTCGTGGACAAGATTGAGCCGGCGCCGCGAGACGGGAAGATCAACAAGGGCACGTGGGAGAAGCTTGCTCCGTGGTCCTTTACGCAGTATGAGGTATGTCTTTCAGTTCTCTCCCTTCCGGGGTATATACGTACCTTACCTATATATGCACCGAATAAATATGCCGGGAAATAAGCAGCTGACTTTACCACCCAGCGAGTCGTCCTCCTAGACAGCGACCAGGTGATCCTGCAGAACATCGACGACATGATGGAGGTCGAGATCCCGGAGGGCTGGATCGCGAGCACGCACGCGTGCACGTGCAACCCGCGGAAGCTGCCGCACTACAGCAAGGACTGGGTGCCGGCGAACTGCGCGTTCACGGCGGCGGACCAGGCGACGGGGGCTCCGGCGGCGATCACGGCGCAGAGCCCGAACAACCACCACCTGCTCAACAGCGGGACGGTGATCGTGCAGCCTTCGGAGAAGCAGTACGAAGACCTGATCCACGCGATGAACACGCACCCGGACGTGCCCAACATGATCTTCTTCGACCAGGACCTGCTCGCGATCGTGTACCGCGGCCGCTGGAAGCCGCTCCCTTACCACTACAACGCGCTGAAGCCGATGCGGGCCTGCCACGCCGGACTTTGGAAGGATGAGGATGTGAAGATTCTGCATTATATTTTGAATAAGCCGTGGAAGAGCCGGAAGTACGACGAGAACGATACGATCGAGTCGACGCACGGGCTCTGGTGGGACGAGTTTGCGAAGGTGGAGAGGGAGTGGACGGAGAGCGAGGACGCGAGGAAGAGGGAGCTTTGGAGGAGTGTTGTTGTGCCTGTTGTTGCGCAGGAATGAATGAATGAACGTTTTATCGAACTTTCCGGAGAGTAGAGGGACGGATGATTTAGGCGATGAAGGGCATTTTCGTGACATTGGAACTTATACTATACTGAGGCATAGCGTATACATCCGGGCCGGGCAATAGGCCAGAGAAAGTGGGAGTGTGAGGTTATCATGGGATACATTCATAGCACTCAGATTAGAGGTTACGAGCAATTGACGACGGCCCCAACGGCTGGATTGGCATGATTCAATCACTGAGAATCGAAATTCCTTTGCAACGATGACGATGAAGATATCGATTCAAATACTACTAAGTTAAACCCTACATAGGTAGTCTACTCCCTAATCTTAGCCTCGCTCTTCGGCCCCCTAACCCCAAATATCGTGCTCCCGACCCTCACCTCACCGCTCCCCATCACAATCGCGCCCTCGTAATCCTCGCTCATGCCCATGCTCAGCTCGAGCTCCCTATCCAGGCCCAGCTCCTTCTGCACCATGTCGCGCTGCTCGCGCAGCGCCACGAAGTCCTCGTTCTCGTTCTCGGGCGTCGTGGCGACGCTGCGCGCGATGGCGCCGATGGTCATCAGGCCGAGCAGGTGCAGGTTCGCCGACGACTCGACGAGGCGCGCGAGCGCGAGGGTGGCGGGTCCCGGGGCGCAGCCGGACTTGGAATCCTCGCCTGAGGTGTTGACTTGGATGTGGATGTTGAGTTTGGAGGGGGCGGGAGAGGAGGAGAAGGAGGCGAGGAATTCGCCGCGGTGCTTATCTAGGAGTTGCGCTTTCTTCTCCGTGTCTACGCTCGACACGCACCATAGGTTGGGGATCTTGGCTAGGTTCTTGCAGTGGCCTGGTTTATGGGTTAGTCATGCGTTTATGATGTGACCCCTTATTCCTTAATCTGTATGAAACCACGGCTTTTATGTTATGGAATAGAATCTTGTATTTTTATATTTAAAACATAGGATTATCTCATAGCAGATGACTTCTCTTCCCCCTTGCCAAGAGCCAAGATAAGGGAAATGGCATTTCTTACCGGACTGCAGGCCGCCGATGAAATGCCAGTGTACGCTACGAGGTAGCAGCTCAGCCTTTTGGCTCAGTTCCTGGGCGTAGTTCTCACCGAAATCCAGCTGCGGCGGTGAGGCCTGCTGCATAAGCGCTAGAATGTCGTTGGCCGGCTTCAGTTTTGAGACGGCGACTAGGCGGACCTAGAGTAAGTAAGTACAGTTAGATATATATATATATATCATATAAAAGCCCATAAACGAATACGAAGGGGGAGCCCCTGACCGGTAAAGGGGCAAGGCGAAGTGACTTACATCTCGGCCATTGGCGACAGCGGCGATGCGCTCACGCACAGTTTTAATCTGTGATACCAGAGCAGCAGCTCTCTGAGGATCGATTTTCATATCTACGTCAGTCATCGTAGAGCCATATGCATAGATGATAAGTATATCGCTTCAAAACGATGACAGTAGTAAGAGATAAAATGGGTATCGTTAGGTACTAAATACTAAATAAAGATACGACTCATTGGTATTTCCTTCCTAATGGAAGGAAAAACTCAAAGAACTTGAGACGGGCGGTACAGTACATGTACTGTACATCTTACATAATATGGATAAAAGCCATCATCTTACTACTGGACGATGCAAAATGAAGGCAGAAAAATATATTTCGTCTTTTCTTCAAGATATACATTGTTTATTTCATCTCCCATGACAACGTTTCTACCGATATTTAAAAATGTGTATTGTAAGAACAGCCGGGAAAGTGATATCATTTTGCGGAATTTCGCACATGGCAATAAGGTTATGAGCGGCTAGATATCGATAAGATTATACTCCAGAATTTTGAAGCTTCCAAAGTTCTAATGTCCAATGGCGCGTTTTATAGTCAACTATTCAATTATATCAGTTTCTGCCGAATAACCAATCCCGATTTAAAGTTACGAATCGTCTGAATAAACAACTTCTCTACAAGCGAAACTCCGAGCATTTGGAAGGGGCACCGCTATTATCTGTCTTACCTGAATAGGTAGTAGACAGTCGTCATGGCAGACCCTCTGCTAACGTCGCTTTGTACCATCTGCCACATCCAAACACCTAAATACAAATGTCCTCGATGCGCAACGAGAACATGTTCCTTGGCATGTGTGAAGAAGCATAAGAAATGGTCATCGTGCAATGGAGAGCGCGATCCGACCGTATACATACCACGAGAGAAGTTGAAGACCGATGCTGGTATCGACCACGACTACAACTTCCTAACGAAGATCGAGAGATCAGTGGAGCGAACCGAGAAGATATTAAGAGAAGAGAAGGAGATATTACCACAGGAGGACAACACTTCGCGGCCCCCGCCTAACAAACGAGCACGCCTCCATAAGGGACAAAGTAGAGGAAGGGTTACTTTGGAGGAAAGCTCGCGAAGATGGGATAGGAACTCGATACAACGGATGCGACAGCTGGGCATCAACGTCTCATCTCTTCCCTATGGAATGGCTCGGGCGAAAGAAAACAAGACAAGCTGGAACAAGCGCACTAGGACTATGAATTGGCAGGTGGAATGGCTTGAGTGGAAAGATATTACTCTTATCGAAGGAGACAACAGCCAAGACAATAACCAAAAGCCGTTGAGACTCTTGCATAAAATGCTGGACGAAGTACCTCTCTACATCGGGTTTGCAGAGACTCAAGAATACCACCGTCAGCGACAACTTAGCGATCAAGAGCGCGCGAGGGAGAAGAAACAGAAAGCTTCGGAAGAAAAGAAAATACTCGCCGGAAGCGTCCAAGACGTGGCCACAACTGCTTGGAGTGGTGGAGAATGTGCGACGCAAGACTCAAGCACGACTACGTGGAACAATAAGACTCTAGGGTCCCACATAAGCGAGGAACTGAAGGACAAGTATCGGTTCTTCTATCTCAAGCCGAGGACACCTTCGAGAGAATCGCAAAAACTTGTCCCCTTACGACCGACAGACAACCTGACCAACATTCTGCCCGACCTCGATCTTGTGGAATTTCCCACTATCTGTGTGCTACCAGGTAACTCGGCAGCTATCCCCGATGGATACGTCGTGGTGGAAGAGAAAGTGGGAAGATCTAAAAAACGACAAGGCACTAGCCTCGTCGAATATCTAAGCGAGGAGGAGGAGGGTGAGAATATAGACGAGGAAAACAATGGGCAAGTAGACGATGATACCACAAGCAGCTCAGGTTCAGATTCTTCCGACATATCTGACTAGGTACTTGGTTAATAATAATATTTCCGAAGCCATTTCTGTAAAAAGTTGTGTGTTAAAATGCTTGTGGCTGTTCAGGACCTATCATTGATTGCGGCCATATTATTCTCGTAGATTTAACTAATAATGTTCATTATTATAAATATTTAGGGGAAGTAGAGTAGCAATCCAATATGTGAGTGATCTCTCGGGGATTATGTGACGAAATCGTGGTTTTTGAGGGAACACACATCGTATCCCATACAGGGCAAATAAATCAATATTAAGTAGTACTACTACCTGTATAGTATAATGATAATGATATTGACCATTTTGAAATTATCAAATATGCATTTATATAATATGTATGTAGAAATCAAAATTTGTGTGCCATATATGGTACCTCGTTACATGATAAAAAAGAGAACTTACACCAATCGTACTGTCGTACATGCACAGTGATCTGGATGTGGAGCAGCAGCTGCTACCACCTGCAACAGACCAGGTACCCAGCTGAAGCACGAAAAACCTTAAGCACCTCTTTTGGGATTGGTCTGATTAACCAACCGATCGTTGAATTTTTACTTCTTTACTAGAGAAATTCAGCCTCTCGTTTCTTTCCTCCCTCACTCCCTCAAACCTTACATCGTTCAACAATCAACCATATTTCATACTTTCTCCTTCATACTTTTTCCAACTTCAACACCAGGCGTTATACACTTTCCTCAATCTCAACTGTATCAAAATTTCCTCCTTGCGCGTCTAGCGCACATCTTTCTGGCATCATGTCCGAATTCCTTGGGTACGTATTTTCCCCTCTTCAATTCCAGCTAATTCTAGCTGATCCTTTCACGATGCACTTCGTGATACACCACTACGGCACACTTCACGATCCAGACTGCTAACCGACGCGATCATCGCACAGTTCACGAATCTCTCTCATATCCAAGAGCGATATCCGGTAAGCTTCCGTCCAGCCGTCCAAGTTGAATTGAGCTTTTCGTCTGACTATTTATTAGCTACTCGGGTATATTACACGAAATCAATTCTGAGGAGTCGACGGTCTCCCTCGAGAATGTCAAGTCTTTCGGCACCGAGGGACGCAAGGGTAATCCGGATGAGGAGATAGCACCATCTGATCAAGTTTACGAGTACATCGTCTTCCGCGGTAGTGACGTGAAAGACCTGCGCATCGAAGGAGCACCTGCTCCTCCCAAGGAGAACCAACCTCCCAAGGTCCCCGATGACCCTGCTATTGTGGGCGTAAGTTACATTGTTACATTTCATATCTCATACTTCTGTTACACGATATACCGTGTCCATATCATGACGAAACATTTCGGATGTAAACCTTTCATTTGACAGAAATGCGCAAACAAAATAATGTTGATATTTCCGTTGCCTTCCTTCTGATCCATTATGGACTTATTACTTGCTTCAAACAAACTATCGTCTTACGAGGCAATGATGTTAACCACATGTCCTAACATCTAGGCCCGAACCCGACCCCAAGGCCCCCATGGCTCTCAGGGCCCTCCAGGCGTCATGCCACCTGGGCCTGGTGCCCCGGGCTATGGCCAGAGCCCGTATCAACCGAACCCCTTCTACCCTCCTCCCCCTACACAATGGGGACGAGGTGGACATCCCGGTCCTGGTCCAGGCCAAGGCTTTCCTGCGATGCCTTACCCTCCTCCTCCGGGCTGGTTTCCTCCTGGCCAGGGCTTCCCAGCTGGTGGCCCTGGAGGTCCGGGTCCGTGGAATAGCTTTGGATACCCTCCTGGTCCCGGTCCTCAAGGACCCCAAGGACCTCCGGGCGTACCTGGTCAAGGCATGAGAGCGACTCCTCAGCAGGTTGGCAACAAGCCAGCCCCTATTGGTGCAGGTGTCGATAAACAAAGAGTGGGTGGTCACCCCGCGGTCGAGTTGCCTACCGAACCTAAATCTCTTGGACAGCAGCAAACAATCCAGCCTGCTTCGAGTGCCGCTCCAACCCCGCCGGTTGAGTCGAAGCCTAGTGCGGCTGAAGTCAAAGCTACTGCAGAATCGCTCTCCACGACGAATGCACCCTCGAGTAGCGCTCTCGAGAAGAAGCCTGTCCCGACCGGCCCTAAGAACAACCGAATCACTCCCGTAGTGCCTATTCCGCCTACGTTCGCTTCAAAGGCTGGCTCTCAAGTTACTGCCGCTGCCGCTACGACTAAGACTACAGGCGATCAAGCCAACGGTCCGGTTGCCGCCACCTCTCTCAAGGACGCAACCCAAGCTGCGAAGGCTGCCGTTGCTGTTGCCATGGCCAAACTCGACAGCACTCGTGCCGCCGAAGCCCCGAATCAAGCCCCGGTTCAGAATGGCAGCAATGTGATGGACAATTTGACCAAGAAGGTCAATGAGATGCGCATGAATGCCTCTCGAAACCCCACCAACGGTAGGGGTCGTGGACGCGGTGGACGCGGAGGTGGATCGAGCAAGGTTAACGTTCCCGACGCGGATTTCGATTTCGCGGCTGGAAACGCCAAATTCAACAAGCAAGATCTTGTGAAGGAGGCCATCGCTGGTTCTCCCCTTACTGAAGCTTCCAATGGACCCACGCCCGAGCAATCGTTATCCGAGGAGTCTACTGCTGTGCCGATTGCGTACAACAAGACTAGGTCATTTTTTGACAACATCTCTAGTGAAGCTAAGGACCGTGCCGAAAATGGAGGTCAGAAGCCCGGTGGACGAGAGTGGCGCGGTGAAGAGCAGCGCAAAAACATCGAGACTTTTGGACAAGGAAGCGTTGATGGTGGTTATCGTGGCGGTTACCGCGGCCGCGGTCGTGGTGGACGTGGCAGTAGTCGTGGCCGCGGATTCGGCGGACCTCGAGGGAGAGGAAACTCATTCCGCCAATCTTCGAACCAATAAGTAGTGCTGCATACGCTCAGCAGATGAATCTGCATCGTCGTCAGACAATAGCGCGATCCACGTAGTCGAAACGGCCATTTTCTCGACATCTTACTACCCGACTTTAATGGTTCCCATACAATACTTTTCCCGTGTATTAATACGGTTATTGCATGATGCAGTTTTTTTTTCTCTTTTCGATGCTCAGGCACTCAGTGGATAAGCACCGCAGTTTTTGCCATGTAACTCGACAGGCATGGTTTTCGTTGATGATCCAGCAACGGCGTAAGGATGGATTGGCAATGGAAGGTGTTATTCTCGCAATTCGCATCACGAGCATGAATGGCAAATGATTTACTGAAACGGAAAAATCGAGTCTGGAACAAGCAGCTCGAATGACGGATGGCTTTTGCAGACACTTTTGCAAGATGGCGTTGGTACGAGTACTCGGGGTTACCCTATTTTTCGGTAGCTGGCATAGTTGAGGAAACGGCCAAGGTGTGAGGGTGGATTTGGATGGTTGTATATGGGCTGGGCTCTACAAGTCAGTACATACGCTAGAGCAGCATCGACGAATACAGAACCGTCACCACCATTTTCTTATGACTTGAATGCAGTGATTGTGTAATGGCTGGGCAAGATAGTAGAGCTCATGCCCGAGTATTCAAACATTATTCTTCTCCCTTCTATTTAATTAACGTTCTTCCGTACTAATACTTCAAACCTCCGGATAAACGTCCCTACAAGTAGCCAGTTAGCAATTTAAATCCGGGTACATATAAGTTACAGCAAAAAAAAAAAAGGGGGGGGGGGGGGGGGGGGGGGGGGGGGAAAACAGGCG